>NC_137032.1:26388380-26588380 GCF_032717465.1 Coenobita brevimanus | reverse complement strand
AGAGTCTGGTGGGCGGGGGAGTGCCATCTTCTTTACTATCCTCGTATTATTCTAGCATTTAAGTCACGCTCCTGTAACAGTGTGTATCTTAAACAGTTTCGGTGCCATTATTACTTTTTTTTTTTTTTACTAAACAGAGGAAGAAAAACAAATGAATAAAAAAATAATCCATACACCAGACTAATGGCGTCTCCTATTCACATAAAATCTGTAATAGTTGGACTTAAATAGCTGTGGGTTGAAGTTTGGAGGGAAACAACTCCGGGGAAGCAAGCTGCAGAGACATACAGTTCGGAGAATAAGAGAATTCTGATAGGCAAAGGTCTACAGTATGATTGTGTGACATTCCCGTCATGAGCGCTACCAGTTTCCCGTGCAGCACGAGGGAAGGCATAGAGAGGTGGCACAATGGACGCAACTTCGTCTGAACATTTGCCATAAAAATATCTGTAAAATAATGCAAGTGAGGCAACATTCCGTCTTACTTGTAGGGGAGGTAGTTTATTTGTAATAGCAGGGGTATTAATTCCAACACCTTTGTTCTGAATTTTGTCTAGTTGTTTTCGTGCAACCTCTCCACATCCATTCCACAAGGGTAAGTAATATTCTAGTTGAGAGCACAAATCACTGTTATAAATTATAGCTATCTGCTCGTCAGTGAAGAAGTTACGGACTCTGTACAATAATCCAAGTTTCAGGTGGTTTTAGCAAGTGATCTGATATGATAGGTCCAACTGAGGCCACTGTTAAGTGAAACACCGAGAATTTCAATACTTTTGGAGATGGGAATATTAGAAGCATTGAAGGTAATATATGAATCTAGCAATATCTATCTATCAGTAAATTGTATATATTTCCTTTTACTAACATTAAATGAGACAAGGTTATTTTGTCCCCATTTAGTGATCTTAGATAAGTCTTGATTTATGGAGATGGCTGCATTGAGTTGAGAGTTAGAGATGTTAAACTTTGTGGATGGAAGTTTGAGCGTGAATGAACTGTGAAGTGTTGAGTCATCTGTATATGAACGGATGGGATTTATTGTGGGTGACAGATAAGAGATCAATAATATGAACCAGGAATAGGGTTGGCGCTAGAACTGACCCCTGTGGCAAGTCGGCATTAACTGAGTGGAAACTGGAATACATATCAGCTACTTTTACTCTTATTTTTCTGTCACTGTGATATGAGGAAATCAGAGGAACAAAAGACGTTAGTCCATAGCAAAGGGGTTTGGATAGCAGGGAATCGTGCCACACTGTCAAAAACTTTAGAAATATCAAAGGCTACTGCATGAGTTTCTCCATGTAGGTCGATTGATAGCTGGATGGTATGAGTCAGGAGATTGAGTGTATCAATGGTGGATCTTTCATAGCAAAAAACATAGTTTATCACTAATTAAGTTGTTGGTTTCAAGGTGTTTAACTATGTGCTTATTAATTACAATTTCAAATACTTTAGCAAGTGAAGATGTGATACTGAAGTTATTGGTCTGTAATCAGAGGGGTCAGAGGAACTTCGTTTCTTTGGAACTGGGTAGATATTGGCTCCTTTCCAAGAATTAGGGAATGAAGAAATACGTATGAATAGCCTGAATAATTTAGCCTGAGCAGAGGCAAGTTCTGGGTACCACTTTTTCAAAACAATTGGAGGAATTCCATCTGGACCTGGGGCTTTGTTGGTTGGTAAATTGTCTAGGATGGATTTTACGTTTCTAATGTGTATTTTAAGTGGAACAATTTCGGGAGGGTCAAGTTCTAGTACAGGGACGTTCTGGCTGACATCGTCAAGGGTAGAATTACTGGCAAATGTACTGGCAAGGATATTCGCTTATCCATGTGGATCATTTATAATGTTACCATCTGATGATTTTTGTGGCGAAATGGGTGATGACTTGTTAAAGATGTTACTGAAAGAATTGAGAGCTGACCAGAATATTATATTGTCATGTAGATTGTTAAATAGTTTTGATGCTTGGTTTTGAAGAAAGTTTGATTTAACGAGAGTTATTACTGCCTTTGCAAGGTTTCTAGCAAGGTTTAAATTAACAGAGAGATTCGGATATTATTTATTTTAAGTAAGAGTTATATACTGATGACTTTTGGGCCGTTGCTCTAGCACAGCTGGTATCAAACCATTTTCCAGAGTTCGATCTTTCAGTGAACTCTTGACTTGGTGTGAATAAATCCAAAGCAGCTAGTATTAAGTCATTAATCTGAGAATGGGTAGAACTGATATCATAAGAGAAGGAAGACTGCCATGGAATGTCAGCAAGATAATTTCTAAATTCATCCCAATTTGCCCTATTAAAGTGCCATCAGGTCACCCTGACAGGTTCAGAATGGGGAGGTTTGAGGGGGCTGACTAATGAGGCTTCGATGAGATTATGGTCAAAGGATCCAAGTGGTGACAGTATATCTATCCTGTATTGATATGGGTTATTATACCTCATACCAGTTTATTTGGCCAGGCATGTATGGCAACACTGTTCCCACCGAGATTCTGATTTGCTGGAGGTGTTTGTTCGATTTCGTTGTTGCTTAAACCGATACTCTTTTTATTATCAGATATGATACTGAGTTTGTCGACAATACAATCATCAAAAGCAATAACAAATCCGTTATATACTTAACAACAATGAAATCTGCGTAGGAAGATTAGGTAGGTTTCCTTAATTTTCTGTAATTTTATCGAGTGTCGGCGATTTAAAGGAATTGTTCGAATGCTGACCTTGACTTGGACTGTTATAATAATTTGTTGGCTCATATTTCTATCTTCCTACGCAGATTTCATTGTTGTTAAGTATATAACGGATTTGTTATTGCTTTTGACGACTGTATTGTCGACAAACTCAGTATCATATCTGATAATAAAGAGAGTATCGGTTTAAGCAACGACGAAATCGAACAAACACCTCCAGCCAATCAGAATCTCGGTGGGAACAGTGTTGCCATACATGCCTGGCCAAATTAATTGGTATGAGGTATAGTCAGGAATAGATCCAAGAGATGGGCTTTATGGTTAGGATTATCTGGTATTCTGGTTGGCTGCTTTACCAACTGTGTGAGATTAAAAGATTCTGCAAACAGCTCGCACTCTAGACCAGTATCATCAGCCCTGGCAGAATGCAATAACATTTCTACATTACGTACGTTAAAATAACCGATAATGGTAATTTCAGTGCTAAGGGTAAAGTTAAGGTTACTCAATTGCTTGGATATGGAGTCAAATACACTGGGTTATGAAGAAGCACTGGGGGAGCAATAGACTACACAGATATATTTGGTAATATTTAGACAATTTAGTTTAAAAAGTGAGTAACCAAAATTAGCTGAAGTGAAGTTTAAAAGTGTCTACTGAAAATTAAGATTTGGTATAACAACAGGTGTCACCCTTGTTAATGAAGTTTGTGAGGATATTGTATCCAGGAAATCAAAATGGGGATATTTCGGCAGAGGGAGAGATTTGGTGTTCTGTGAGGAACAGGGCTGGAGGTGATACGGATTGTAGGAAAAAATAAACTGAATTCAAATTGTTACTGAAACCAAGGATATTGGTGAAGAATAAGGCCTTACCTGCACTTCTCTGCTGACGAGCAGAATTTGCAACAGTTGCTGCTGGCAGTTACTTGATAGCGACCGGGAGGACCCTGTGCCGCCAGCCCTACCCTGCTGGTGGTGGCAATCCGAGATTCCACCTCGTTTGCTGAGATTAATGCAGCAGCCATTGCTAAGAGAGAATGGAGATTCAAGGTATGATATCTTATGTGCATGTAGTGTGGTGTAGACAGCTGAAGGTACAGGTATTAAGAGAGTAGGCCTATGCTGGCCTACTCTCTGTGTAAATGAAAACATTGAAAATGTTCAACAAAAGGAGATGGTCAGAACCAGGTACTGCCAGCTCTCCTTATCACTAGCTCGCCATCTTCCTCGGGAGTACCTCCCTGTTCTACTGGTGCTACAGTCTACTCCCTATATAGGGTAATTGGTGCTGCTATAGTGTGTGGGCTGCCACAGTATCTGTAGTCTACTGTACCATAAAGTGTGGTCTGCCAAGATCCCACCCCACTCATACTACAGCGGCATCCAATTTTCGTCGATAAAATTAAGCATGGCAAGATCGTGGGATGGTTGCAGGTAAGATGTAAATTGTCTGGATATGCAGACTTCGAGTTATTTTCTGGTTGTTGATGATTTATTGTATTATTTGTTCACTCGTTGATGCTCTACTGCACAGTACATAAAAAAAGAAATATTTATAAAGCGTTGCATGTATTATTTGCCAAGTAATGTTCCTTGTTGTGGTAATACATTCCTGGCACCTGACTTGCTCTGAACTTACCCGACTGCCATATCTGACTACCTAACCCTTCTCAGCCTAATAAAACGAAGATTAACGAAATTATTATTCCGTATGCTCCAAAAATTCAAGCTAAGAACACCAGTCTGGCACATTTTGCCCTCTACAGTGCTGTTGAGAGATTTCTACAGAAGTACTCGTATCATCTTGACAGAGGAAACAGTGCTTACATTTTTACATGAAAACAATCTTCTGGACGCACCACAAAAAGCAGATCCTTGTCATTGATGTGGTAAAGTTTTATGCAAGGTAAGGGAAAAAGTGACAGAGGTGAAAAATACAGGCCTGCACTTTGCTGTCCTCGCAAAGGATGCCAAACTCCAAGTTCTGTCTCGAAAGGCAACACATTCTTTCATTATATGGACTTCAAGAAGAAATTGCACAGTAATCTGCGTTTGTGCGAAATTTCAAAACTGATGCTCTTTTTTGTAATGGAAATACCCATGAACACCGCAGAGACTCAAACAGGAAAGTCTTTCAGTACCATAACTGTCTGCTAAAATATGTGTCGAGAAGTGTGTGGAGCCATTTGTTCTCATTGTGAGAGGGGGAAGATATTTGCCACGGAAGATAACCCCATCCAGACTGATGAAGCAAGATTTGTTGGTCGACGGAAATATAATCGTGGGAGGGTGCTACGTAACGACCAGGCTCCATTGTCTAAAGAAAGTGACGCAGTTGTACAAAAAAGGAACCATGGTCACAGAATTTATGGGCCTTGGCTTCTTTTTTGTCTCAAGCAAGGCTCTTCTTGTCGGTATTTTTATGTGCAATGACATCAATGAGCGCGAAAGTGAAACTGGTTCTGTGATATGTTTGGATGAATGGCTTGTGTATAGCAAACTAAACGCAAGTGGTTACTGTCACTTTACGGCGAACCATCTAGAGAATTATGTTGATCCGGTGACAGGGGCAAACAAGCAAGCGATCGAATGATCATGGTTGGAAACCAAAACACACGTTCGAAAGAAAGTGAGCTCTTTCAATCTCACCTTGATTACTTGCGTTGGAAAGTGCTAGGAAAAATTAAGATTATGCATTTGTTGCATTTTTAAATGATATGCCATACGAACTGTGTGTCATTAATGTAAATGTAATATTCAAAATATAAATCGTTAATTAATGACGTGATTTGAAGTACGTGTCATTAATATTAAACTAATGTGTAAAGTGCCCATTAACCACTTATAATGAGCATGGTTTAATGTGTGTGCCATTAATATGAAGCTATTATACACCATTTGTTCATGTTTGTTACCTGGCCCGGGTGGAGTCAGACGAGATATTATTTTTGGTCAAGTTTCTTTGTTACCTCGCCCGGGCGGAGACCGACGAAGTATTGTTTTTGGTCCAGTTTGTTTCATTCTTTCTTTGTTAGAAACATTGTGGAAAAACGGCTGAATGAAATTATATGAAACTTTCAGGATATGTGGGCACTGATCCCCCCAGAATATGACTAAATTTTGGAGTTAATCGAATGTCCTTGGAAGGTCATAATCCAGGTCACGGATTTTCAGAGGGCTATAACTTGAAAACGATTAAAGACAGAGATATTTACTATTATGAATATACAGGAACTCGTAGTATGGGCTGTCATTTGGCCCCCAGACCTTTGACCTTGAATGATCTTGAAAGGTCAAAGTTAAGGTTACGGATATTCAGTGGGCTATAACTCAAAACTCGTTGAAGATAGAGATATTTACTATTGCCAAGATACAGGAAGTGTCATATGGGATTTCAGTTGACCTTGAGTGACACTGAAAGGTCAAATGAAAGATCACAGATTTTCAGGGACCATAACTTGGAAACATTTGCGTCATTACCTTAGACTTTAATTGTGCACTGACACTAAATGGCAGAAACGAGTCAGTATCTAATGGCAATAAAATATCTATTGTTGAGTGAGGTTTGTTGTGCCTGGCACCACTTGTTTCTTTGTCTGCTATCAGCATTATGGAAAAACGACTGAATGAAATTACATGAAACTTTCAGGATATGCGGGCACTGGTCCCCAAAGAAAGTGTTTAAATTTTTGAGGTAATTGAGTGACCCTGAAAGGTAAAATCAATGTCTCGGATTTTCAGACGGTTATAACTTGAAAACGGTTGAAGATATTTACTACTATGAACATATAAGAACTCGTAATATGGGTTTCATTTGACACCAAGACCTTTGGCTTTGAATGTCCCTGAAAGGTAAAACTCAAAGTTATGGATATTCAGGAGGCTATAACTCGAAACTCGTTGAAGATGGAGACATTTACTATTACCAAAATATAGGAAGTCTCATATGGGTTTTCATTTGGCAGTATGACCTTTGACCTAGAGTGACCTTGAAAGGTCAAACGCATGATCACGGATTTTCAGAGGGCGTAACTTGAAAACATTTGCGCCATTACCTTAGACTTTAACTTTACACTGACAGTAAATGGCAGAAATGAGCCAGTATTTAACAGCAATAAAATAACTGCTGTCGGGCGAGGTTTGTTGTGCCTGGCACCACTTGTTTATGTGATGATTTTTACTAAATAATAAAGTATATGCCATTTATATTTTATTTTTATTCATCATCTTTCCATATTTGTTTATATGATGATTTACAGTAAATTAATCACAAATCTTTTTCTTATAATACTCTACTTTATATTAAATAATACTATATAGCAATAGTAAGTTGCAGCATACAGCCTGCAGTCTAAATGTCCCAGCAGACACCACACTATAGTGTAAATTTCCCAACAGATGCTACGCTATAGTGTAAATGTCCCGGCAGACTGCACGCTATAGTGTAACTGTCCCGGTGCACTATAGTACTCTATAGTGCACGAGTAATAGTTTCAGTTGACCGCACAGTGTAGTCCCACGGGGTAATCGCTGTGGGGTTTAATTGGTATTTGATATAATTTAAACACTACTTCCTAGACGTCCATCATTTCTACATTTATAGTGAAATCCGTACGAGTCTAACTGGTTAGTAAAATTCTGTTACTTATATCAAGTTGCGAGGGCATTTTTGTTACTGCTATTATATGGAATTGTTCATTACCTGGGAGGCATTTGAGTTCATTAACTTTATTTCTAAGGCTACGAGCACTGAATGGTATTACTTTAATCGAGTTTTACTCTGCAGTTGGGTTTGGCTGTTGGTCTAATCTAGATACATCATCTTCCTGGGAAGTGGGGGGAGGGGGGGGATTTAAATTCCCAGGGTAGTTGAGTTTGATGAAGGGAGGGTCGAGAGGGGAAGGGGGTCTGGGCATCCATGGGCTAAAGATTACAGGTTTAGGAGAGAGTGAGGTGAGAGGGTGAAGTGGAGCTTTTGGGTCAACTGTTGTGTCCTCGTGAATTTTGTGCACTGCTGCATTCAATATTTTACTTATTCCAGTTATTTCATTGTTAGACAGATAGATGCCATCTTGTCAAGAGGACTTGGTTTACCCACAGATGTGTCCCAAGTATCGTTGAGCATAATGTTATCTCTTTCTCACATTTCTTTCTACCACTCAGTTTATACAGTAGGAGTTCGAACGTAGCCTAGGCAGTATACCATTCACTATGCATCTGGATGTCTAATATTTAATTACGTTAAAGAGAGATTTCATCAGGATATCTCTGGTGGAAACCTAACTTCCGTCATGGGCATAATTTTACAAGACGTCTATCTCAGCTGACTGATGAGCGTTCAGTGCCCTTAGTGATCATGTCTATCTTACTTGCAGGCACAATATTTATTGATCTTTTTCCCCTCTATTTGCTGGAAGTTTGCTCTCATTCAGCCAGTCCCAAAGAAGGGTGACCATTCCCAACCCCCTAACTATCGTCCAATTGCTTTAACATCCTATGTCTCAAAAGTTGTCGTGTCTATTCTTAACTCAAAAATATAAAAGCATCTTTCCTATCACACTGATTGTCAGTATGGGTTCCGTCAGGGACTCTCCACTAGCGATCTTCTCGCCTACCTTTCAGACTCCTGGTCCTCCTCCTTTCGGGATTTTGGCGAAAGTTTTGCAATTGCTCTTGACGTATCAAAGGCTTTCGATTGAGTCTGGCATAAATCTCTAATTTCCAAACTGACCTTTTATGGTTTCTATCCTTCTATCTTTGGCTTCATCTATAGCTTCCTTTCTGGTCGTTCTATAGCCACTGTTGTAGACGGCCGTCGTTCTTCTCCTAGATCTATCAACAGTGGTGTTCCTCAGGGCTCTGTCCTATCACAAACTCTCTTCCTTTTATTTATGAATGATCTTCTAAGTTGTACATCTAACCCTATCCACTCGTGCGCTGATGATTCCACCCTTCACCTTTCCATTCGGCTCCCGCAACGTCCATCCCAGCAGTTACTTCAACAAACAAAGGATGAGGCAATGGCACAGCTAATGTCTGACTTGGTTCGTGTCTCTGACTGGGGTAGAAATAATCTTGTTGTTTTTAATGCATCAAAAACTCAGTTTTTAGACCTATCAACCTGACAGAATCTTCCACAGGAGTTTTTTTTTTTTTTATGTGGGGAAAAAGGAACCAAAGGCAATGAGCCCGCAAAACTGTTCCTTCCAAGAGAAAAACAAAATACAAGAGAGAGCCAAATTCAAGATCCATTCATTTCGAGATGCCTTGACACACTGCATTTGAAAGACTGGAGATCATAGGAAGCAGGAAATACAGACAGAGGGAGATAGTTCCAGAGTTGACCTGTTGCATAACTGAAGGACTGGGAGTAACGGTTAACTCTTGCATTAGAGAGTTGGACAGAAAAGGGGTGAGAGTTTGCTGCTAGACGGGTGTTACGCGTCCGTCGTAGAAGTGGAGGAATGCATGCAGACAGTTCAGAGGAACAGTGTAAAAATATCAACTCAACCCTGCATCATCATTGAACATACTTGGGGTTTCATTCACTCGGGACTTATCTTGGAAAGATCATATTACATCTCTTGTAAAATCAGCTTCCAAGAGATTAGGTGTGCTAAGCCGAATCCGTACCTTCTTTACCCCTGCACAGTTTCTGACTTTATACACGGGTTTTATTCGCCTCTGTGTAGAGTACAAGTCTCATGTGTGGGGAGCCTCCCCACATGCAGCTCTTCTCAATAGGGTGGAGTCAAAGGCTTTTCGTCTCATTAACTCTCCTCCTCTTACTGGCTCCCTTCAAACTCTGTCTCTTCGCCGCACTGTTACTTCTTTATCTCTTTTCTATCGCTACTTCCATGGTCACTGCTCTTCTTAACTGTCTGCTTGCATCCCTCCTCCCCTACGACGGGCGCGTAGCACCCGCCTAACAGGAAACTCTCATCCCTTTTCTGTCCAACTGTCTAATGCAAAAGTTAACCGCTACTCCCAGTCCTTCATTTATGCAACGGGTCAACTCTGGAACTGTCTCCTTCTGTCTGTATTTCCTACTTCCTATGATCTTCAGTCTTTCAAATGCAGTGTGTCCAGGCATCTTGAAATGAACAGATCTTGAAATTGGCTCACTTTTGTATTGCTTTTGTTTTTTTCTTGGAAGGAATTGTTTGCGAGCTACTAGCCTTTGGTTCCTTCTTACTCGCATTAAAAATAAAAAAAGAGCCTTTACTCCATAGAAGTGTCGCTCCCCTCTAGGGTTGTACTTTTCTTGAACTGAACTTTATATCTTGATGAAGCTTGTCTGCTTTATCCTTAACATGTATATCCGCTTTGTCCTTCTCATGTTTACATACAGTCTGACTGCCTGCACTTTTTCACTTTCTTGAAGAACAGAAAACCTGTTTGATGTAGGATTTCCGAGCATTTTCTTAGATGTTTGTTTAGCTTTACGTTTATTATGAATTATACGAAATGCCTGGTCATTTGAGGTCATATCGAGTGGCTCTCCTTTCAGCTTCATTAATACAGACTCGAGGTCTGTGTTCTTCAGGTCTTACTGATGACTTTTAGTTACACTTTCAAGATACTGAATATTTTCATTTGTAAGGCACATCAAGCACTTCGCATTTGGCCTACCGAATTTAGGAAACCAATCACTGTAGACCTTGTTTCCACAAGAGGGTTAGGGAGATCTTTTAGGGGACATGCTGATGTTATTTACTGAGTTTTTGAAATGGCACGAAACAACTGGGTAAATAATAACAGACAGAGAAAAATATGGCGTTAGACTTACGGGAGGTGGACGCAGACTAAGACCCAGGGAGAGGTCTTGACACGACACAGGCCGACACACAACTAAAACAGGACAAAAGACAGCTGACAAAGACCAACGTACAACTGACACAAGTGAAAACACAACAGACATATAGGTCAGCACACACACACACACACACACACACACACACACACACACACACACACACACACACACACACACACAGGGAGAGAGAGATGCCATAAATACAGTTCACGTTTGTGAGGGTAATGTAGGGAAACACGAGTTTGAGACAAAGTTTTATTCCTGACTGGTTTCACCTAAAGGTTCCTTGCATACCTCTGAAGAAGAATTATTCCTGAACAATTAAGCCCGATAATAATGTGAAGGGAGAGAAACCATGAACATAAATAGGAATAATATTCTATAAATGAAAACGATGATGTTCTTACTAATATGCATTGCAAAAGTTGCAATCTCTTTGACTGTGAGTTTATGTGCCATTCGTATTGCAGACATAGTCACAGATGTGTCTTGGTGATTTTGTGCTTCGTGTTGCAGCGCAACAACATCAAAGCAGATGCGGTTTACTTTAAATGCAGGAAAGTATTCAAAGACTGCACTGCCAGATTCTCACCTAGTCAAAAAACATCATGCATTTGAAAATACAGTACGTGCAGGATACCGGATTCAGAACATAGATATCACTTCCACAAAAACTTACAGAAGTTTAAAGCTAGTATTCAAAGCCGGAAGACTAGTAATCAATATTAATCAGCTGACACTCAGGTTCAAGCAGTTAACACTCCGCATTTATGTCAGAGGCCAGCACTGGTGTTGATGAAGCAGCGGGCAACCAAAACAGGTCAGCAAGGATGGAAGTAGGAAATAATTGTATCGGATCCTGAAAGCTCCCTCAGTCACAAATGTTGGTGAAATTTTGAGGTCGTTGTGCCCCCTCCCCCAGAAAATATTTTGGAATCGTTACAGGTGAACGGTATTTTTTATGAACCCTTTTAAGATGAAGGCTTGAGTAATTGCCTACCAACTGCATGTAGGTTATCAAGAAGAACTTATGGTTTAGTAAGTCCCCTCGTACCCCACACTAGAATACTCAACCATCGACTATACATTCTAGGTTTCAATTTCAGTTCCAAGTATGAACTTGGTAAGGTAAAGACCTTGCCCAAAGGCGGGTACTGAGGCTGACTTCAAGACCTCTCAGTTGCGGGCCAAGTCGTTAAAGAACTCACTTCGGTAAAGTATTTTAAATTTAATTTATATAATTATCAGTCGCTTTGATTTAGCAAAAGGAAAACCATCCGATACTAAGTTTAACTATGTGTGTATCTGACTCCTCCCATTCGAAAAGTCATTTGTAAGCTAAATGAAAGCGTCCGACTGTAGCAAGAACAACTTACAAAACAGGCATTTAAATTAATGGGTTAAGGCAAGCGATCGGTTTTTGCCAAGTCCAGATCTTGCCATTAAATGCTGCTTGTAACAGTGTAATATTCAGGCCCCCAGCTGTGCTAATTAGTTTATTGTTAGAGTAATCTTTGAAATTAAATGTTCACTGCATGCCAACATTTGATTCACAGCGTTATTTTTTACAGAAAATACTCTCGTAGCTTCTCCCTTCTCCTATCACAATTCCACCTCATCCCACCCATTCCTTCGTTCGCAAGGTAATTTCTTTACTCCTCTGCTTCCATCTCAGAGGATATGTTAAAATACACCTTCACTGCACTCAAATAATCGGTAGAACATCACCCATTTTTACAAGCCGTACGTTTCTTTCCTAACCCCACCTCCCACCAGATTTCTAGCTCATCCCATCCATTTCTCTTTCTCTTTTCTTGTCATGCTCATCTCTTTGGTTTAATGACGCGACGGAAATTATTTGGTGGATAAACGGCCTCGTGTTCTCCTTATGCATCTGCAGGTGGAGCAATGAATGCGATTATCATGCCACCTGCTTGAATACTGTTACGTCATCCTGTTTTTGGAGATAAGGGAGTGTTAAACAGTGCACTGCAGTGGCAACAGTAAGGACGATTCTTCGGCATGGAGATTATCCGGAACATAGTCAAGGCCCAATAATATATCCCCTAGATATACTGTGATTCGAATCGCCGACATTTAACTGTCAGGTTAGTACGATCAATGTCCATAGTATCTGTTCACCTTCTTCCCCTATCCATGGTTGAAGAGAAGTCGTAGGCAAGGTTTTACGTCGAATACAGACCTGTTCGTGGTGACGAAGCTTTTCTGGAGTGAGACAGTAGGATTGTTTTATCACGAATTTTATCTTGTGCAGTCTAGCATAGTCCAGAAATGCCCGTTTTACACTGGGCATGTCTTCGTTCGTTTTGAAACCTGACATCGACATCTCCCAAGCCAGGGGTGGGAACACATGGTAAGCAGAAACTATCATTTACGAATGTAAAGTCAACAAATGAATCTTGCTTGAAGCATGTGTATGACAAAGCAAATATAAATGAATCAAACACTGACCATTTAAAACAGTCAGCCATTCACTAGCACGCTACTACATCATCGGTTCATATCATATGTTTGAAGTGAATATATGCCTTTGGCTGTGCCACAGTCACCAAAAGCGGAATGCCAGGTGTATGCGAGCACTCACCAGACCACCAACACTCAGTACTATCAACGTTTCTAACTGCTTTCTAAGATTACACTGGACTAGTGCTAAATCTGCTTTAAATACTAAAGTACACTAACGATAGTAAGCAAACAGTAATCAGATAAACAGACAGACACACAGGCAGGAGGCATTTATGCAATAAATGTTGGAAAAAAAAAAAAGCATTGAGAGACGTATGGTGAGACACAAAGGTTCCTATCATTCACTCTATTTACCTGTTTATCAGTCTATCCAGCTATTTATTATTCGGTCTCTCTCTCTCTCTCTCTCTCTCTCTCTCTGCCAGCTTCACACTCAGATTTCTGTCCAGCTCTACAATGCAAGAGTTACTCGGTGTTCAAAGTCCTTCATGTACGAAAAAAAAATCAGCTCGGTTGTTGTCATCCTGTGCCTGCTTTTCCCTCTGTCTGTCCTTGCAATGTTTTAAGTGCAGTGTGTCCTGGCATGTTGAAATAACTGTTCGTGATTGATACACTGATTGATTTCTTATGTTTTGTCAGCATTATTTTAAGGGGACAGTTTTGTAGGTGTCGAACTTTTTATTTCTTCTCTATTGTTTTTTACCAATAAATGGTTACAGAGGGTACTGAGTGAAATTACGTTGAAAGTACTAGTATGGCGATGTAAGGATGTTTAGGAATGGTTCATACTCCCCATAAACAAGAACTAAAGTCCCCCTTGGCATCGCATCCCTATTTTTCAGTTAATATTTGTGGTTATCAAAGAATCTCATCCAACCTAGGAGTGATAATTTGTATTAGCTGTAGTAGTACAATAGTTTTAACCCCACCCTCATCTGGCATGTGACCCCAGAGGACTTCAGTCTTAAGTTAACCTTCTAAAGTCCACCCATCCTCCTTTTCGGGAATAGGGAGATAGCTGAGGAATGTTTGTATAACCAAGGAACGAAGCCACATGATTATATAGGTGCCACTACATGAACTGATCATCCGTACTAAAAAGGGTAAAACTGCGCAGGTGTTGTGCGCTGGTTCAGAAGAGCACTGTGCATTTCGAAAAACGTTGGGTCCTTTGGTGCTGCATTCTGAAGAGTAGGAGCGATTTGAATATGTAATCAATAAGGACGTATTTGGCTGGTCACGTGATCCGGCCTGGCGGTGGGACAGAGGGGGTCGCAGTGCCACGGCTCGTCAGTGTTGCTTCAGGCGTGCTGGTGGAGGGTCACGGCACTCGGCTCTCCAAGTTCCTCACCATTCGCCGTAATAATTTTTTGTAATCATGATTCCGTAGGGTTGGAAAACTCATTATCGGAAATGCCTTGTGTCTTGGGTGACTAAAAGAAAGTTTTATGGTAATGCAGGGATGACCGCATGTATGTGACGAAGTGATACAACGGAATAAATTCTGCCATGAAAATCGTCAGTCTAGGTGTTCATAGCATGGGAGAAGATATGAGAAAAAGAGGTATAGATGAAGTGCGGCTTTGGGAAGGCCTGGCAAAGATCTGTACAGTCCGTTCCCTCTTACCCATATTCTTGATCTCTCGCCCTTCTTAGTGTCCTGCATGTGTTTTCATTGTGACTGAAGATGAGGGTGTGAGTCGGAAATCTGTGAAAATTTAAAGAAAAAAAATGCATAGAACAACAGAAAGTTGAGGGGTATAGAATTAAGAAACAGAAATAAGTAAAAAAATGTGCCAACAAAATCTATAGTGGAAAAAGTTATTGTACTTCGGAATTTTATATACCGGGAATTTACCATCAAACATCGGAAGAAAATCTCAGAGCTGAAATTTAAGTAAAATAATGACTCAGAAGCATAACTGGGAAAACTGCAAATATCTCTGCTGTGAACAGTCACATCAGTAACATTCATAAATTCTGCAACGAAAGTGTAAATTATATGGAATAAATGCAAGAAAAAGCGTTCCCATCCACGTCTGTCTGCAAATTTTATAATGCACGTAGTGAAGCAACCCTTTATAGTCTATTTCCTCACATAAAACTGCAGTTCGTAAAACCTCGCACCTGAAAGTATATAGGCAATGGAAATATACAAAGTAGATTAAGAAACATAACACGTAAGTTCACTAATATCATCAATTTCTGTCCAGCAGCTTCATAGGAGCTTTATGGGCTTAAGTTAACCGTCAAGCAATGTTACCTTGACCTCACCTGACCTAATCCTCCTCATACAATGACCTAATCCTACTGATATCATGACCTGACCTTCCTGAAACCCTTCAGCCCCACTATTTATTTCTTTATAATGTTCTTGGTGTATATACAGTAGGAGATATCATTCATCCAAAAGTTGACTTCTTGAGCTTCAAGGGTTAGGTATAGCCTTCATTAATCACATTCACTAATAATCATCTCCCTTAATTCAAAGAAAAATAAATAAATAAATACATGAATAAATAATAATAATAATAAAATAATAATAATAATAATATGCACTGGAAGTGATGCCAAAGACGTCCGCTGGTTCAAAGAATAATGTCGTTTCCTATTCCCTACTAAACTCCTTAAGTTCGAATTTTTTAAATTTTATTTCATTTTAATCCGCCACCATCAGGCGGTTTTATTTAGCTTTGGAGAGGCTTTTAGAACAAGAGGGATTAGATAGTAGTTTTCACCAATTCATTCACAACAGAAATCTCACATAGTATTTGTAGTAGTTGTAACCCCAGTTAACTGCAAGCTAAAGATGCCCCTCTCCTACAGTCCACCATCCTCCTATTGGGGATAGGGAAGTAGCTGAAGGACTCTCGTATAACGAGGCAGATGGGCCACCCCGTTACATGGGTGTTACCACAAAAAGACGTCCCTCTCCAGCACCTAAAGTCTCACCGGTTAGGATACTTAGTCCTGATATTTTAGGGGATTAGCCAGTCGCGCTTCCCTGAAAGGCATTAAGAGTGCAGTAAATCCTATCCTGCCTTGAGATGTAAACTCTTACTGGCCACATCCAGTTAGAGCTCCTTAAGTCACTAGAATGACATCTTTTTAGTTATATGATTACCACTGAGTGTAGTAAATGGTTCTAGTTACAGGAAACCATTTCCCATGTCACTCAGTGTAGAGTCAGCTGAAGGCAGCACTATATCAAGTGAGCAGATGTGGGCCCCAAGCGCCCAAACCTACAAATAAAAATAACCAAGTGGATGAATAGATAAGTAAGTAACACGTCACTTGACTGAAGCCCTTAAACTTTGCACTAATCCTACTTAGATCTTGACTTAACCCATGTAGAATTATTGAACGATACAACCCGTCATGTCACTCAGGGGATCTTCATCATCTCAACCACGTCACTGCGATGAAGTTATTTATTTATTTATCTATATTTATTTACTTGTCTATTCTTTGTACCTACAAACGATGTTGTTCATCTCAGGGGATTCGTCCTGCAGTGAACCGATTATCGTCTTCAGTTCCATGATCTCTTTTCCGCTTTGTTCCTCCTATTTCCATATGGCTTTATTCAACCTAAGACAGACCTCCAGTAGTGAGAGGTTTATTATCTAACCCTTTCTGCTCGAAAAGACTCTCCAGAGCTGAATAAAATCATCTGGTAATAGCAAAAATGTATAAGAGTATACGTTATTGAATATACTATTAATGAGGGATATATATACGTAATCCCACCAAGTCGTGTTCTGAAAGCAGCAAGAATAGAACTAAAAATATATCTCCGGATATAAGGGGTTAATTGGAGGATGCAGCACGGGAAGCCAGTTACATTGCTTGGTTTGCTATAGGTAAGGTTAGGTTTTGTCAGGTCAGGCTCCGTTCGGTATATACAGTATGCTTAAATTAGGGTATTTTAGGTTAGGCTAAGTAGGGT
This sequence comes from Coenobita brevimanus, assembly GCF_032717465.1. NCBI lineage: Eukaryota > Metazoa > Arthropoda > Malacostraca > Decapoda > Coenobitidae > Coenobita > Coenobita brevimanus. Next base: position 26,571,426 of record NC_137032.1, on the reverse strand, counting down.
CACATTAGGTTATATTAAGTTGGATTAAGTTAGGCTAGGCATGGCTAGATTAGGTTATAACACGCTAGGCAGAGGTGGGCAATCCGTACTTTTAAAGTACCGGCGGTAGCGATAGCGGTACAGGTCGAAAATAGTACCGGCGGTAGCGATAGCGTTACAACTTTTGAATGTGCCCGCAGTAGCGATATCGGTACTTCCTGGTGGTACTCTTCTGTTAACTATTTGAACTTTTCCTTAACCAAACCTATAAAAAAATCTTAGTACGAGAATAGATGGGGCTTAAAGTATATATATATATATATATATATATATATATATATATATATATATATATATATATATATATAAACTTTTAAAAAATTGTACATCTTATGTTGTAAAACTTCTTAATCACCAGTGCACCATTTTCCACACTCCTCTTAACAACCTTTGTACTTCTGAATTATTATTTACCTCCCATAAAAAAATACAAGTATATCGACGTGATCATCGCTCAGCCCTGTTCATTTTGGTTTAAGGGCATCTTTTCCCATCGATAACACTTGTTTTACTGCAGCACTTGAGTGGATCGGCGGGTTGAACCTCATCAGTAATTCCAACGTTGCTTTGCATGGAAACACCTAGCTGTTTATGTCTTTCTCTGATCTCCCTTCCAGGAAATTTCTTACCAAATTCCCAGTCTCCTTGCTTTTCTTCCCGCTGTGTACAATGCCTTGAAATAGCCTTCCACCTATACCTTGTCCTCTTTAGACTGTTCTCATCGAGCTCCCTGCCACTGGTATTCTGCGTGTCTTCGTTACTGGCCTTCTCTATAAGTTGCACATTCTCACCAAAAGTACTGGCGCCGATTATCACTACTGCTGAGGAAATGCAAAAAAAAAGTACAGGCGGTACCAGTAGGAGTACTAACCCTCAAAAGAACTGCCGGCACCGATAGTGGTACCGGTACCAAAAAAACACCACCGGGAAGTACCGGCGATACTGCCCTCCTCTGAAGCTAGGTTATGTTCGCCAGTAAAAATGAACTCCAGCAATGCAGTGGCAGAAAAAAAGAAAAAAAGAAAAATGAACAGCAGTTTTCTTTTTCCGGTCATTGTGTTCTTCCTTATATCGCATGATTAGGGTAGGCCTATTGTGATTTCCCAGTCAAGGAGCCACATCAGTTACGTTTGGTGAAGGTGATTCTCTCTCTCTCTCTCTCTCTCTCTCGGGCCTGGGAGAGGTGGTTGCGATATTTTCCCATAAGTTTTGCCTTCAAGGACAATAAAATTCTTCCGGAGTCCTCCCACGGGTCCAATACCGTATTCTCTCTCTCTCTCTCTCTCTCTCTCTCTCTCTCTCTCTCTCCCATCCAATAATTTTTCCAGTTCTCCTCCTCATAAATTTTTCCTCGGTCTTCTCATTCTTCTTCTCCCTCAATTTCTTTTTCCCATCTACTGAACGTTTCGTCTCCCAGGCTCATCTTTCTCGTTCACTGCCCACATCTCATCTCTCCAGTTCCTGTTTCCTCCATCTCATCTTTCTCCTTCCTTCCTCCCCCTTCCATTGCTCTCGACTACTTCCTCATCTTATATTTATTTTTCCTTGATACTCACATACTGCTGTGACTCAGTGTTTGCCAGTGAAACTTGTCCTGCATTGGTTATAGTTGTCTCAGTGATGAAAAGGTTGGTGGTACCAGTATTAACGCTCAGATTCGGTTTCTTTCCTCCTCCTTTTATTCCTGTAGCATACAATACTTCGTTCTCCTCTCATCTTCGTTTTTCCACAACACTCACATACTCCGACGACTCTGTCAGAAGAAGAAAATTGTCTAATGTTAACTGGAATGGAATGGAATAACAGTCCCGCAATGATACGATAAGCCAAGTGGTACAGCCATGAACAAAGTTCGCAGACAGGCCCTTGCCAACACTATGTCCCGCCATCCGTATTTTTCATTCCTCCCTCAGTGTCAAAGCGTATCCTCCTTTCTCACTTTCATTCCTTTTGTGTTTCATATTGGTGTCACTAAATCACATACAACCCTGCATCACCATGGTCAGCAGCAAAATGTCAACGAACTTTTGTCTATGGCTGTACCAGAATCAGCACTCTCATGTTCCAATACCCGGTCTGAGCTGAATATAGTCGCCTGATCTTAGCCTGTATACTGTACAGTGCGCTAGAAGACGCAGTCACGGCATGGCTAGACGTCCATCAGTCCTTTAGCACTTTCTCTAATTCGCGTACTTAACCACTTCAATCCGATGACATAATTTGTACCATATATTTGCTGTCTTCCAGCAGGTGGACAGAGAAGGCACCTTTTAGTTAAATGGAAGTGAGTTCGATCTCAGACTGAGGCAGGGAACAGTTTGATGAACTGCATCTCGTTAAATAGGCTATTGATCTTCTAAAAGGCCCACCGACATCTTATAAAAACGCCACCACAATACCATAACTTTTGACCTGAAAGAGACAGCTCTAGCCTGTGTTCAATATAGAGGGTAGGCATTAGTGTCCAAGTGGTGACATGTGAAGTTGTGTGACATGTAGGATTGCTGGACTTAGGGAACAGGCTATTCATTCTGTGCCCGGAGTCGGAAAAAAGGGCAGACTTTTTTCTTATTCTCTTTATTTTTCTTTCTTTTTCCCTTCGGCTTCTTACCTACAGGACTTAACTATAGCCCTCATTAGTCTCTCCAGTACCAGCAGTCTGTCCTAAGTTGAATGAAATCGTCAAGAGCAAGTCAAGAAGATAGGTGATCGCTGTGAAATGATTATGACGATGCTGTTGCTACTGATATATTCTTACCATTTTCCACGATTGTTTAAAATATTCACGTAATTTTTTATTCTTGCTACTGCCAAACAAATTCATTCACTTTGAACAGACTTAACGAGCTGGGGCCGTTGGCTATACCCTCAATTAACTTCCTCTCCAATATACGGTACTGTTTTACTCTAACTTGACCGAGATTTTCGTCCTTTTTCAGCTTTATTCACGTAGCTTAATGGTAGGAAAAAAGACAGTGCTACGGCTTTACATCCTTTCCATAGCACCATATTCTACTGTAGTGTTAATCTTTTGTTACAACTCAGCACGCAAGAGATGACAGTTTCAGGCAAAGTTAGAGTAAAGAGAGTATAAACATCTTTGCTAAACAGTAGGAAAATCGTGCTGTGCTAACCAGACTAGAACAAGAATAGGCCATCGTATTGATGGAATTATAGCTTATGACTGACCTTTCATGATTAAGTAGTAAGAAATTTTCCCTGCTTCAGCGACACGCCATTTTATTTAGGGTGGTTAGTGGGAAGAGAAGAGGTTTAGTCAAGATGAAACAATAGGTGTATCATAAAATAGTGTTGGAATATACTAGTGTGGTATAGGTTAATTTTGTTGTTGTTAGGGTCGATTTTGACGCCATTTCAGTTTCATCACCCTCTCAATTCCTCGCAGACGATAACAATTCACCTTCTCAATCTGGTGACGTCTTTTCAATACTTTTCCATTTTTTATACAAGGAAAAGGAACCAAAGACAAGAGGCCTGCAAATTGTTCTCTCCAAGAAAGAAACAAAAACAAGATAACAGACAGCCAGGTTCAAGATCCATTCTTTTCGAGATGCTTGGACACCCTGCGTTTGAAAGACTGGAGTTCGTAGGCAGTAGGAAAAACAGACAAAGGGAGGCAGTTCCATAGTTGATCAGTTGCATACATGAAGGACTGAGAGTAGCGATTAACTCTTGCATTTGAGAGCTGGACAGAAAAGGGATGAGAGTTTGTTGCTAGACGGGTGTCAAGTGCCCGCCATAGTGGTGGAGAATGCAGGCAGAAAGTTCAGAGGAGCAGTGACCATTAATGTAGCGATAGAAAATATGGTAGATAAAAATGCAACAACGCGGCGAAGAGACAGAGGTTGAAGGGATCCAGGAGAAGGAGGAGAGTTAATGAGACTTAAAGCCTTTGACTCCACCCTATTGAGAACAGCTGTGTGTAGGGAGCCTCTCCACACGTTACTCCTGTTTGACGGTTTCTGTGGATTTTGAGAGGCCTTCTGTAGAATGAAGGGGTTAATGAAGGCTATACGGTATCTAACCCCCCCAGTTTGGAAAGCCTCTCCTAATTAGAATATCTCCGTCCATAGATACTATAGTTAAGATATAACACTATAACCCACGTCTTAGTACTGAAGCGGATAATAACTTATAATTTAAATGCCTCTTTAGACTATAGTGGTTAATAGCTTTAAATGAAAATATGCATTTGGACTGTAGTGACAAAAAGCTTTGAATGAACATACATTTTTGGACTGTAATGCTTAACGGCTTAGAATAGTTATATCCAGACTCTAGTGATTAATGACACAGAATGAATACAGTATATATATATATGACTATTAGTTATTAACTTATAGTGGAAATACGTCTTTGGAACGCAGTCATTAATAACTTGAAATTAATACCGGTACAAATTTTTGGTGAACAGCTTAGAATTAACATACGTCTTTGGTGAATAGCTTAGAATGAACATATTGTACGTCTGTGGTTAATAGCTAAAAATGAACATACGCCTTTGGACTGCGATGGTTAATAGCTTCTAATGAAAATGTCGTCGTACATAGTCTAGAACAGCGGTGTCCAACCTTTTTCAGCTCATTACCAAGTTACTAACTTTTTCAAGTGTGTGTGACCCACACTATCATGTACAAATACAACATAGCCTATACCGGTACTATATAGACGATATATAGATTTGGGTTTGTGAAAAAATGATATGCTGGAAGGCTTGAATTTTTTCTATATATAATATTTTTTACGTGAAATTAATATCCCAAGTGGTATGTTGTGAAAAACTTTAATGAATACAATTCCATATAAAACTAGAGGGGCGCTCAGTGGAGCGCATCTCTCCGACAAGGGCAAGATATTTTCCAAACCACCCTTCATAATGGGTTACGTTTTCTCATCACGGATTAGAGTTTCACAAAAAAAAATTTCCGGATCCAGAATCTGTAATACGATCCGTATCGGTCCCGAAAGATATTCGAGTGTTCCACCTGGGCTATCTACCCACCAAATTTGGTCCAAATCTCTCTTTAAGTTTTTGAGCAATCCTGCTAACAGACAAACCAACCAACCAACAAACAAAGAGGGATGAAAACATACTCTCTTTGTCGGGGAGAATAATATTAATAATAATAATAAAAAATATTATTATTATTATTATTATTATTATTATTAACTAATAAACAAACAAACAGGGGTAAAAACATACTCTCCTTTTCGGAAAGAAATACGAAATATGAGTAAACTTTATTGATCATTCTCTTATTACGCAAATTTCTGAAGAACTTAACTTTCTGGAAAAAATAAAACTTGTGTACTGCAGAGACAAACCTGTGACAGTAATTACTATCTAGCTTAACAGTCACTTGGTGATGTGTTTGGCAGGGCACATCGAAGGTCATACTCCACACACAGTCTTTTGCAAAGCTTTGTTTTGGTAACTATGAGCAAGAAAAAGCCTGCTTCGTAGCAGTATGTAAAGGTGTATGGATACAAATGGAGCAAAGCACTGTTGGCGAGATGAGGATATTCTGGCAACATGGCTATCCAAAATTTGCTGAAATAATTTCCTGAAACTGCACTCTGAGCGTGCGTCAAAACTCAATTTTAAGAAAGATTTCTCTGCAGGGTCTGCATCTTCTATGCTGTTGCAAGGAAGCATGAAAAGTTGTCGAATCGGTAGGCTAGATTCCAAGCCAGCTCGAAAATATTTGTCTTGAGCGCTATCCAGGCAGCAAGATGACTGAGGGCATCTTCATTAAAGGAGTACATCATATTTTTCTCACTAAATTATACTGTTCAGTTCATTAAACATTACTAGGCTTTATATACTGACTCCTCTTTCCGGAGGATAATCTGATCACAGAATGCATGCAGCTTCTCGTAAACATTAAAGAGCACTTGTCTCCCTGGAGAGAAAGATTAAAATTATTCAGTTATGAGATTACCGTTGGTCAGCCAAGCAACATACTTTCGCAGACGTTTCAGCCAATAATGCCAGCTCTAAATTTCAAACATCGTTAGTATGTTCTTTCAAGTTCTAAATTTATAAAATATACGAGTATACCGGTATTAGCTTAAAATTGACGTGTGACATTCTATAGTCTAAATATCCTGTAGTTTGCAGTTGGTTCTGCACTGTATTCTCATTGGCATTATAATTAGATATGAATTCCTTTATTGTCAGCCTTCCATTACTCGCATCAAAGTATCCCAGTTACCCATTTGTGGGTAATTATCCATAGGTTGGGGACCACTGGTCTAGAGTCAGCCTTCGTTCAAAATGCAACAGGGGTGGCATTCACAGACATGTTTACAATCGATTCCTTGCCGTAACTTAAGATATGCTTGTGCAGGACGAACACGACACGGCTAAGGTTCTTCATTGCCCTTTCGTTATTCCTCCTGCAAAAAGTTAAATAAACTCATGAATACTTCCCTCGTAACGCAGAACTTGATATTATAGATGGAAGAAGAAACACGGGGAGATTTTATGTTCTCGTCGTTTCGAAAAAAAAAAAAAAAAAAAGTTACGAGACGGGGTGATCGTCAATATGTCTGAGACTCTCTCTCTCTCTCTCTCTCTCTCTCTCTCTCTCTCTCTCTCTCTCTCTCTCTCTCCACCTACAGACGATTATTTTACATCGTTAATCTTGTAACGCACTTTTGCCATTATAATTTTTCGATATACTTTCAATCTGATGACGTATTTTTCACATTATTCCTGCTATCTCTAGGCATTTTTTTCTGGATAGGAGAGATTTTTTGAACTGAAGGGATTATATACCAGTACAGTTTTTATTAATCCCATTACCACAGGGGCTCTTCTCTAAGTTCAGTAAAATCGCCTGAAAATAGAAAGAATGTAATAACTAACCATATCATTATTTTGAAGGGGTTAGGATAATTTTCGATATGTAGGGGTCACATATAGCCTACATTTATCCCTGTAACTACTGTGCACTTTTTACACAAACTCTGTCTAAACTGGCCATCTCTTCGTTAGTGCTGACTTGAAAGAATACAGTAGCACGTCAGTATGATGCTTGTCATGAAGAAAGGCTATGGATATAACGTACAGCTGTATTGTAGTCTCTCTTTTTTTTTTTTTTCTGCTATCGAAGTACGTGAATAAAGTAATGCCAAAGGACGTAAATGTGGAACAAGTTTAGAGGAAAAAAAAAATTGTATAGAGATCCTTCCTATGAGGCAGAAGAATCGCCCATTGATAGTTATAATTATCCTCTTAAGTACGATGACATCTTTTTATCTTTTATTCTTGCATTTGCAGCACCAAGACGATTTCACTTGGCTTTAGGGAATCATCTTGCCGTGGAAGGGTTAGCGACTACGGCATCTCTATTGCACACCTCCTTAACGAAATGTCTCACTAAAACCACATAAAATTTTTGAAGGTAGCATGAACTGAATATACAAAGTCCTCTTAGTGAAAGCGGTTTGAATATCGTAAAAATGATGTAAGTCCTAAGAGTAAATGGGTTTAAAGCCTAGGATAGAGTTCTCGAACTTAAAAGGCCAATAATCTCATTTCTGTGGCTCTTTCTCCTCTTATCTTATTGCTTCTTCCCAAATTCTTTTCAGTCGTCTGCATTACCCATGTTTGTGTTTCTTTTCTTTGTCTTTTTCTCCTTTATATATAAAAATCCCTTCTCCTTTTTCTTTTCCCTTCACTGATATCCTCCTCCCCACACACTCACACATCTGCTTCTCTGCCCCTCTTCCCTCTCTCTCTTCTCCTATACAGTTTTTTTCATTCTTATCTAACTCTTTTTCTCTACCATCCTTCTTTCTACTTCCTTCCTCCCTCCTTCGCCAACCTTCATCCATCAGTCCCTCTCCCCCTTTCTTTCCTCCTAGCACTCTTTCTCCCTCCTCGTTTTTCAATTATTTTTCTTTCTCATAATTTAATTTCTATCTCTCTTCCCTCCTCCAATTACTCTTTTCTTTTCATTAGCTTACATTATTCCTCTTTCTCCCTCTCTCATCTCTTTATCTCCCTTCTCTCCTCCTTTGACGACCTCTCTCCTCGTTCCATTACTCCCTCCTTGCCAGCAGATCTTTATTTTTTTTTTCCCTTTTCCTCTCCCATCTGTTCTCTCTCTCTCTCTCTCTCTCTCTCTCTCTCTCTCTCTCTCATCAGTTTTTATTTTGTTTTTTATTATAACTTTCTCCTTTCGCTTTCTTCAGTCTCGTTCTTTTTTCCCCATTTTACACATCATGTCATAATTTTCTTTTTCTTCTGTTCGTACAGAGGAGTCAGCAGCGGTTATAATATAGTTAATTTATTTTAACTTGCCCTAAAATTGCCATCTCTCCACCTTGAATGCTGGATTATAGCAACAGATCAACATTAGAATATGATACTAGTCACGGAGAAGTGCTATGGAATGGTTGTATAGCATTGGTAATACCAGGTATGCTGCCATTGAGTTACGTGAAATTAGATGCTCAAGGACGAAATTCTGGGCCAAGTTATATATAATAAAAGAACTATACAGTAGAGGTTGTTTGTTGATTGTTCCACATAATCAGCTATTTACTCGTATATTTATGTATTCTGTATTAGAACACAGTGGTGACAATCGACAAAAGTTTTTGAGCTCATAAGAATCCGTGTCGTTTGAATGCTAAAAAATATCATCACCATCACCATCATTGTAGTCATCATTGTCACAACCATCACCATCAGTATCATTACTTCCATCTTCACGGTCGTTATTATCATCATTATCACAACCATCACCATCATCATTACATCCATCATCACAGTAGTCGTTATCATCATCATCATCTTATCCCTAATTTACCCTAATGAACGAAATGGAAAGGCAAAGAAACAGGAACATAAATATTGTTTAAGAGCAATAAGCAGAGAGCCCAGTGAAATTACAAATGCTCTGACTTACTTATAGCAGGCGATTATTATTGTGCAATCGATGTCATTATCTAAATCCTTTACACAAATTTCACGTGTGTGTGTGTGTGTGTGTGTGTGTGTGTGTGTGTGTGTGTGTGTGTGTGATTGGTCATATATTTACTTGATTATAAAAATGTACTATACAGATCTCTTTATCAAAGCTTTTCATGTTACTTGATGCTATATTAAGAGATAAGCGTGTTTATGTAATATGATATGCATGGTTGCCCCTTAAATCAAATGCCCTAGTCTGTTGATTTATTACTGATACCTCCAAATTAATCAATTCTTAACGTCTTCTTAGGGGAGACCATTTGTACTGAATGCATGAAGGGAAAACACCCTAGCAGTGAAGTATAACTGGAAATTGTTGACTATTGAATCATGTTAGTTCCACAAAGACACCCACTCACAGCTCTGTACTTTTACGAACGACAGTTACCTCACGGTCGGGAATAATTTGGGATTCTATTCCCGCTCACGCCAGACAACTTTATTTAGCTGTGTGAGAGTATAGGAACCTGAGAGTTTTGATATAGCACGGATTTAAGATGGCCGTACACAATCTGTAAGAGTGTGTATAGGGCCGTGTCCAGGATTGCTTATTGAAGGTTGGAGATGAAGACTTCCCAAGGGTCATGAAGGCAGATAAACTGTTTAAGGTCGCAGGTCGCATCCACATCAAATGCATGCTGGCGTGGGAGAGAGTTCTGCATCACAATAACCCATAGAAGAAGCTCTCACTTGCACCGATCCACGTCCAATGAGCATTTGGTGTGAACACTGCCCTAGGTAGCTACGTCCTAATTGTATACATGACCCACAGTATTCATTTTGTATTAAGGTCACCAACTTTAATGCTGAGTGAAAAGGGACAAGAAGGATTAAAATTGAGTTCGCCAGTTTGACACGCTAGATGAAGAGTTTTTTGTTTGGTAAATAACATTGACAAGAAGTGTTCTAAGGGATGGGAAATGCGGGGGGTTCTAAAGAAACAAGGAAGACAGAGAAATTTAATGTTTTGCAGAAACCACCTGTAGAAAAAAATACTAGTATTGATATCTGGAGTGATCTCTCAAAGGTATATGCAATCGTGTATATAAGTTGCATCCATGGAGGAAGGCAGGATTTTCAGAAAAAAAGGAACATCGGTAACCAAGACCATGCTCTTTTGTGTTATATAATTTTTGCACTCCCTAGGTCTTCCAGTCCCGTCAATTAAATTAAAAGCATATATATATATACATATATATATATATACTCCAGTTCATTGTCTATTCACAACAAACTCCCCTTCTCAATGCATACCACTTAATATGCACTCTCTGAATAACAGCACTCCTTGTAATGTAGATGGGAGCACTACTGGTAGCCTACTCCAGTACTTAGTATGATAATTATGACTGTGATGCCCCTACGCCATTGAATATTGTACAATTCCACATCGCACAACCACTCCAGCTCACTACCTGTTTCATTATATGGGCACTGAATCTGTTGTAATGGAAAAATATCAGGTTGTGAGATTTCTCTTCGAAAGTGGACTTCGCTTGAACGCCAACACTCAACATGGGCACCGAAAGAGACAAGACTTACTTATTCATAATAGTTCGTAATTTCTTGAACCAGAACGTTTATTTAGGTGAGTTAAATGATGAAGGAAAGATAGCCAATTTCCATGAATCCAGGAAGTTCTTTTGGCTGAACGATGGTATTTTTTGAATAATAAGAATATGAAGAATGGTGATTCATTACAAGTATTTTTTATTCCTGTATGACAACCTCATATTTCGTCTGGAAGCTATGTCCATATGTATTGCTATTATTTACATATATATTTTTAAAACCGTGTTTGTATATCGTTTAACTTACAACCTTAATATGCTTTATATGCTGTAATTGTGAGCAGACCTCAAGAAGTTTTACTTTCCCACCAAAAATTTTCGTGAAAGTTGTAGGGAGAGTGGAGAATCTCACACTATGGGTAGCAAGCACCTAATTAACGAGAAGTTCTCACAGAGAGCAACACTTGCACCCACCAAATGGTCAAGGCCCAACGATTGACTTTGGTCAGTGACCTTGACCTTTAACCTTTACCTCTGGCCTTGATCGTTGACTGATTGGTCTCAAAACCGAGTCTCTATCGTTGTTTTATCCCGAAACCTTTCTCAGAGTTCAATCTATGATGAAAAAAAAAAAAAATTTTGTTCTCTCATTTGACCTATTCTTCCCGTACTTCAACATGTATGCACAATTAGCATGATACTAGTTTTCCATGCTTTTCCCTTGTTGTGTCCACATGATGCTTCTTTCTTCATTAGCAATTATCAGCTCTGCACAGAAGTTGTAAAATAGAAAAGTCCATTCAAGCTTGATTTTAATCATATATTAACTGTTTGGTAACTTAGTTAAGCACAGACACACGGGTTGAACTTGACCTTGCCTTGTGACCGTCACTTATGGCTGATTGTTCTCGCAGTTGAATCCGTTCGTTCCTGCCAGATTTTTAACAGGTAGGCCTACCACCAAGTTCACTTTGGCTTTTGATCTTTCTTGGGAACCCTGACCCTTAGCGGTGTGCTCACAAAATCGAAGAACTTCATTCTTGCCTCGATCTTAACCTTTCGACCGGGTTCAAAGTGGATTAAAATTATTTCAGGTGACCGTGCCGTAAGACCTTGGGATTTGAACTTTCTCCTTGACCTTGAGTTTTGACTTACTGTTCTCAAGATCAAATCCTCTTTTCCTTGCATTGCATTTACTGTAACTTTATCAACAAATTTATTTGAAAACAGATGTAAATTTTTGCCCTGTCATGTGACCTTGAACTTTGACCTTTCCCTGTGACATTTACATGTAACCGATTGATTTCAATATAGAATCCCACTCATTTTCTCTAACTCTGAAATATTTCGCTAAGACTGCTCTAAATCGGATAAAATCTGTAAGCTAACCTGTCCATGTGACACTGACCTTTGGTATGTCATGTCCACCTTCACATTTGACTGGCAGTCTTTAAAACTGAATGCCCTTATTCGCGTCTTGCTGTAAACCATTGTATTAATGCTGGTTAAAACGGATAAAAAATTATTTATGTTGACCCCTACATGTGGTCTTTCCCTCTGACAAGTTATCAAAGTTAATTGGTTAACCTCATGGCTGAGCCGTCAACCTTCCATTAGGTTCAGCACAATATAAATAGCTAAACACTGCAGTAGTTGTTTTATTCACACACAAACACACGAGTCAAATTTGACCTTGCCCTTTGAATGTTCTCAAAACTGACTCCTGTTCTGTCCTTACCCAAAGGCCTTTACCAGGTCTGGTTTAAATCTAACAAATACTTTTGAAGTTGACTGTACTAGACCAAACCTCGACCATGCCCTATGGCATTGACTACTGACTGTTCTCAGAATCTAGTCCATTCGTTCTTGCCTTATCCTGAACCTTACCAACAAGTTTGCTTTAAATTGGATCAAAAGTGTTTAGACTGACATTGCCATGTAACTCTGACCTTTGACCTTTCCCTGTAAGCTGGAATCATGACTGACTTTCTCAAAATCAGTTCCCTTCATCTAACCCCGAGTCTTTTCAAAATATTAATTCCAAATTGGATAAAAGTTGTTTATGTTGACCTTGCCATGTGATCCTGATCTTTGATGTATTCTTGTCAGAGAAAACACATCAGCTCCGTGTTTGACCCTCAGTCACGTTTGATTAGAATGGGGTCAAAACAGTCATTTTGTTCACACACACACACACACACACACACACACTCTCTCTCTCTCTCTCTCTCTCGATCTATCTATCTATCTATCTATCTATCTCTGTCTCTCTCTCTGTCTCTCTCTCAAACGCAGTATAAAACCTTACTCTCTTCGCTTCTTCCACACTGGTGTTCTAATGAATCTGAATAATAGACACAAAACAATCATACCGGGAATCCAATTACCCAAGCCAACATCAATCTGTGATGAAACACAAGTATATGGCTTATGAAAACACAAATACCCGGTATATATATGAGGATTTATAATCTCTGAAAAAAACTCTAGTTATAAAACTCCCTGTATAAGTTTGCAATGGAGAATTCAACTGAACCCATGCTGGAAGTATATGAAAATGCGGTATGAGTTTTTAGAAAGGAAAACCGGAATCTTACAAAATGTTACTGGAATGTCGTGCAAGAAACAGTTTGAGTGTAATGAAAACCTTGCATCAAATGGAAACGAGTAGGAGGTGTACTCTGAGCAAACCCAAAGCGAAACACGAAAGAAACTAAAATCCTCATCACGGACAAAACACTTTTTTTTTTTTTTTTTTTTTTTTTTTTTTTAAGAATAGGCTGCAGTGGTTCTGTGTTTAACATACTCATCTTCTACAGCGACTGCTTCATTTTCTGCTTTGTGGTTCTCACAGAAGCGGGTATTTAAAACGAAAATGGTGCTGATAGTATGTACTTTCATATACCTTTTTATGTTCACCCCCCGTGATTTCAAACTCTGATATAAGAGACTGACACGTAAACATACCTAACGCAACACATTTACTTCCGCATTCTTCACTTTTTCTATGGACACCCCTCCCCCATTCATACTTCACAAACATGCGGATGAATTCACGTTTACTTTCACTCTTCTTAGAAATCAGAAGGTTCGGTCTCGCAGTGGACGTAATGTGGACTGATAAAGACACAGAAGCGAGCAGAGAAAAATGTAACTGCAGTGAACAACGTAAAAGTGGTGAGGGACCACAAGATGGTAAGAAGTCAGGAAACACTAGATCTCAAAAGTGATGGAGGGGCAAAGTCAAAAGTAAAATCCTAATTGTGTAACTGTAAGAGAAAATGTAGGAAATTTATTAGTTTGTTAGTTCACAATAGATACAGTCATAATCATATTTTTTGCTAAACACTTCTCTGCCTGCTGTGGCAATGAAAGATGTTGCTGGTACATGAAACAGTTATATGTGATAGCATTATGAAGCACGCAACAAATTAATGTGCAAAAAAAAAAAATGTCCTTGTTTTTTAGGGGAGAAACTAGAAGAACGAAAGGCAGGGTACACTGCTGGCAGAGGATTGTGGGTGAACTTTTGCTCATGGCTGTACTTGCCACTGATGGATGAAACGAACACTAACACACAACCAGTGACTGAAGGCTCCTGGAAAATAGTAACCGAACAGCCGTAGAAGTACGAAGTCTGAAACTACAACCACAGCATACTTTCAAAGAACACACAGAAACTTCTAAAGGAGGAGGAGGAGGAGGAGGAGGAGGATCGCAATATCAACAAGATTTCACAATGAAGCTGCTGGATTAAAGAAAAAACACCATGAAGAAGAAAGAATAACATCAGCATTTTGATAGAATCAGAACAGAATTGGAGAAGTTATAAGAAATGGTGGAAACCTGAAAGCAGATAAGATTTATGTAGGAAGAAATCAAAATGTGCTGTGAGAGACCAACAGACAAGTAAGAAACAACAAGTGTGACATGATCAAAAAGCAAAAGAGTTTCTTGTAACAAAATCCAGTACCAGTGCCATGTTCCAAGAGATAGTCAGGGGCAGAGAAGTGGTGGGCAGATGTATTTTTCAGTATCACACAGGAAACTGCAAAGAAAACCATGAGAGGAATAAAGAAGGGTAATGCAGGAGGTGATGACAGTCTCACCGATGATCTCTGTAATGTTGCAAGTGACTTTTCATTAAACGACATTACAGAATATCTGACGAAATGTTTAGAAGCATTTCCCTAAGACAAAAAAGAAAGAGAACTACCGTCTAATAAGTCTTCTCCCGGTTGTGGGCATATTTTTCACAGTGCTTTGTCATAATGAATATGACTACAGCAGATGCAAATCAGCCTACGAGTAGATGGAAACAATAATATGTAAAGGTTTCAGGACAGGACACACCTTCACTTCAAGAGTTTCACTCGGTGTCTAAAGGACATTTTCAGAATTTAGAATCGTGTGGCAAATGAAATAACACATGCGATCAGCAACTAAGCATTCGTCCATATCTATCCACCTATTGCCAGACCCCTTAATCCCGTAAAGGGTGGCTACAAACACATCGCCTCCATGTCACCCGGTCCCCCGCCATTTCACTGACTTGATCCCAGCTCACATCCCCCTCTCTCATATTCCTCTCTGCACAATCCCTCCATCTCACCCTTGGCCTCCACCTCCCTCACCCTCCCTCCACCTCACTCACATGCACTTTCCTAGTTAGCCCCTCGCTCTCCATCCTCTCCACATGGCCAAACAACCTCAGTGCGTTTCTCCTTACGCTTTCTATCACATCCATACCATGACGCTCCTTCATTCGTGCAATGCTGACTAAAATTCCTTCCAATGACTCAGGAACTACAAAAAATTAGACATGAAGACGAATATGAATATTAATGTTGTGATTAACGATCAGTCATTCCTTACCAACAAAAGCACGAGATGAGAAACTAGAGTTCAGTATGTGGAAGAATCAGGGCAGGCGATTCAGACAGTTCTGTATCAAAGTAACGAAATGAAACAAGAAATAGGAATGGGACCTAGGGTTTTTGGTAAACAAAGTAGCATCATGAAGAACAGAAAACATCCTTTTTGGCACATAAGACAGGAATGTAATTAGTTCGTACTTTTCTTAAAATTGTGGATAGCCAACCTTGAGCTTAACATCGCCAACAGCTTCTCTCTGACATGATATCGTCCTCTGTCAAATGAAGCTGTGTCATATCCTGTTCCATCGCATCTTATTATCTGAGCCCCTGCTGTATTTGGAACCTGACTTCCATCATATCAAACATCATGCTGCTTCTGACATCATAAACCAGAGTGCAGAAATGCATGTAGGTAGGTCACATTATTCGAAAAACAACAGCAACAAAAGAAGAAAACTGATGGAAAATTAGAGTAAATGAAAGCCAACCCAAATATGAAGTGCGAGAGAGATGCAGTCACAGAAAAAGACAGGGAAATGAAATACCGGTATGGGAATTTTTGGATTTTTTTTTTCTTTTTTTTTTGGAAGGAAAAGGCTAACAACCAACAGGTAAGACTGGAGGAAGATGGGACAGGCCTTCGTCCATGAGAGAAATGTATCGGACTAGTGATGATGATAAAGATGATTATAAGTTTCCGTAATCTCTTTCATAAACCCACTTAAATCAACAACATACTTTTCGGTACTAATAAGCCACACAGATACAGAATTCTTTCCGGAAATATGGTGGGCATGCAATAATTAATTTCGTAGCAAGACTTGCCAGAGAGTGCCTCCATCTGCGGATACGCTATTAGAACACGAACATATTATGGCCATGATTGTATTAACATCATACAGAAGAATATTAACCAATTCAGTACGGCGACGTTATTTATTAATTTACAATTGCAACTACCTTATTGTATTTATTGAACTCTGTACCCTGGAAATGAAGGGGTTATGGGGTTAAAAGGGCTCTATTTAATCCCTCGTGTTCGAAAAGTCCCTTCTAAGTTGAATAAACTGGTTGTGGAGAAAGCTGGAATAAATTAAAGTGGATGTGCAGTTTTTTTCCTGTGCAATAAGAGAAAACATGGAAACAGCATACTCAGTCCTGCGAGATTCATGCTGATTTGAAAGAATTACAAAACAGTATCACTGCATTGTAAAAAAATAAATATAATTTCAAGATGTAAAAGCCACATGATTGCAATAGTGGCATATGTGAAGAGGTAATATTCTAGGTTACACTCAGTGAGGTGTAGTCATACCGGCCGGTAGTTGTAGTCGTAGTAATAGTACTAGTAGTAGTAGCAGTAGAAGTAGGAGTAGTACAAATAACAGTATCTGGCAGATGGGAACCCATTCTACAACAAGAGCTTAGATATCTAAGCGATATCTCCTATTTCCCCATTTTGTAACCTTTATATATTTTGGAGGGGGCTGGACCCCCTACAGTAAAATAATATCCGAAAAATTTTACATAGTGGAAGACATCATTAAGAAACCAGTGACATGATCTGAGAAGTTTTGTTAAAAGTCCATTTGCTCACTATCCCATTTCTGATCATTTGTATTTTAAGGGAAGGGGGTCACCACCCCAAGAATCACGGGGTGGGGGATCTTTCATCACAAATATTGCATCATGGATGAGAGTCCATCGTACAACATGTACTAAGATATTTAAACCGTACCTGCCCTCTTTTCACTATTTTTGAGAAATTTTTATTTAGTGAGGAGGTCTGACCTTCAGAGTGACCTGACAAACTCAGCTGGGAAATTTCATTCAAATCCTTCAAATAGCCTACAAGGAGTTAAGTCACTGACACATTACAGACAGATACACATACAGACAGGCTGAATCTTGCCCAAGAGTAAAGGACCAGTTGCCAATAATGATAATGTCCTGATTAGCAGGATTGATTAAAAAAAAAAAAAATTCTGGTATCTCAGGAGTTCTTCAAAAATTATCCCATTATAATCAGTAAGAGACATAGTGTCCTGTCAAAAGGTCAAAGAACATAAAAAAGACAAGACAGAAATACCAAAGTCAACGAAATTGGCTGGTGAGAGACGCAACCATCACTTAAAGTCAATTGGATAAAACCTTCCTTGATTAACTGGTGTGGAGGAGGTGCGGGAGTGGAGGCTGACGGGAAATTGCAGCCACTCCTGATCGGGTCGTGTTTACAGTCACTCACGGGGGCAGCTCACTTAAGGGATTGACACACGCTTCATTCATTAAGGTCGTTTCGCCTGGTTGCATTACGCTTGCTGGGACATCCTGATCTATACTTTTTTGTACTTTAACTTGAGCTAGATCCGCGTCCTTTTATCACCCACCTGAGAGACTGACTCAGGCTTCATTGATTACATTCACATTGTAGCCTATACGTTTCTCACATTAACTTGGCCCTGATCCTCGTCTTCTTGTTGCTTATTTCACATAGCTCAGTGGCAGAAAAGGAGAATGCTATGGCTCTACATCCCTTCCACTGCACATATTCGTGACTAGAAGCCAGATGTAGAAGTGTTTCTTGACTAAAACACAACATTTAAGACTGGCCCAGATCCTCATCATTTTGTAATGTATGTTGCATAGCTCAGTGGCAAAAAAAAAGAAAAAAAAAACAGTTTACCAATGTTCTGCATCTTTTCGAGAGCACATCTTCGTGACTTGCATCATAATCTAGAGGTGATCCATTGCTACAACTCAGCATTCAATATGGGAAAGTGGCAATTTTAGGTCAAGTTATGGTCAAACTGTACAGGCGAGTTGGCTTAAATGCCTTGGTGTCTATGCTGTACAGGGTGGCCGGTAAATAGCTGACACTAGACTTACTTGGCTATATCCTGATGTCTTGCAAGGCTGGCTCAGTCTGTTACTTTGGGGATGGGTGAGGTATCTGGAGCAGGAAATGAATAGCTGAGGCATATTAGACATTAATAACGCTTACTGAGCCGTCCCTGCAACACAGAAGAAATCTTCCTGCAGTCCTGGGAGAAAAGTCTTACATGTGTACCATCCTGTATTTTTTCCTAGCCTACTGAAGGTTTGATTCAGTGTAGAAAAGTTATAACACAGTGAGGAACTAAAAAACACTAAGACAAGCTTCATTCATACAATCGCCCTTTTTTTATGCAAGGAAACAAGAACCAAAGGCCAGGAGACTGCAAATTGTTCCCTCTAAGAAAAATAAATAAATAAATAAATCAGAGAGCCAAATTCAAGATCCATAATTTTCGAGATGCCTGGACGCACTTTATTTGAATGACTGGAGATCATAGGCAGTAGGAAATACAGACAGAGGGAGACAATACCGGACTTGGCCTGTTGAATAAATGAAGGACTGGGAGTAATGGTTAATTCTTGCATTAGAGACTTGGACAGAAAAGGGATGAGTGGTTGTTGCTAGATGTGTGCTCTGCACTTGCTGTAGTGGTGGAGGGATGCAAGCTGACAGTTCAGAGGAGCAGTGACCATTGAAGTACCGATAGAAAAGAGATAAAGATGCAACAGTGCAGCAAAAAGACTGAGGTTGAAGGGGGCCAGTAAGAGGAGGAGAGTTATTGAGATGAAAAACGTTTTATTTTAGAAGAGATGTTTGAGGGGAACCTCCTCACACGTGAGAGTTGTACTCTACGCAGGAGTTAACAAAACCCAAGTATAAAGTCAACAACTGTGCAGGGGTAAAGAAGACATGGGGTCGACTTAGCACACTTAATCTCATGGGAGCAGATTTCACAAGAGAGGTAATACGATCTTTCCTGGAGAAGTCCCAAGAGAATCAAACCCCAAGTATGTTTAAAGATTATTCATGACTGGGATGGATATAGGTTAATAATTAGAGGATACTTCTTTGGAAGATTTTGGATGATAGATGTAAGAACTGAGTTCTTGATTCATTAAAAACAAGAAAATTACGTTTACCCCAATCAGATATATGAATGAAGGCAGACATTAGGTGTGCTATAGCCTCATCCCATGTTTGTTGAAGTAACTGCTGAGATGGACACTGTGGGAAGCAAATGGAAAGTGAATGGTGGAGTCATCAGTATATGAGTGGATTGGGCAAGGTGTACCATCCAGCTTACAGAGTCATTGACGAATAAATGGAAGAGAATAGGTGATGAGACAGAGACCTGCAGAATACCATTACTGATAGCTCTAGGAGAAGAATAGCGGCCGTCTACAACAGCAGTTATACAATGACCAGAAATGAAGCTAGAGCTGAAGGCACAGATAAAAGGATGGAAACTGTAAGAGGGCAGTTTGGAAATTAACCCACCACGTCCCGGAAGATTTTTCACCAATCCCCCCCCCCCCAATTGCAGCTGATTTTCGAAAAAAAAATTTTTGGGGGGGCTCAAACCCCTGCTTTTTATGAGAAATATCAGAAAATTACAAAAAAGTGCTCATCTGAGCTTATACATGCACTATACAGGTATCCCTCCAAAAACCTGGTACCATGTTCTCTGGGCATGCACTGCTGCTGTCACGTTCTCTGTGGTAGGGGTAACTATTGCAAACCACTCAGAACAGGTATAAATTTGTTCATTTGGTACGAATTTATATGTAGTGCAAGAATATATTGGCTTTTACTCAATAATATAGGCGATAAAAGCATTGTTTCACTCACCGAACACATCAACATACCACACCTTCCTTGGCGACATTACCTCCTCATCACTTCTGCTCGTTTCTTCCTCCGACACCGTGTAATGTTTGTCCTCCACATTATCATCGATTGGGGAATCACTCCTGCCTGTGAAGGCATCAAGGGCGGCTTGAATTTCATTGTCGGAGAGACCGCGGTGCAACATGTCTTTACTTATTATGTCACTGCTAACAGGTGAGTTGCCGAGACAATGACACATGGGGTTGGGGAGTGTCACTGCCTGGTGGTGGGTAGAGGAAGGTCTCCCCATGTGTCTATCAAAAATCACTCACAAAACTTGGATCGAACCTCGCAATTGCAGAACGTACCAGTACATCATCGGGTCTCAGCATGAAAAAAAAGTTGTGACATACCCATACGTCGACGGGATGCGGCGGGTTAAAGATTTATGCTAGACTTGATCAAAAGTCTTTAAGATGTCAAGTGCAATGGCAAAGCTTTTGCCGAAGTCCTGACAGGAGGACGACCAGGAGTCTGAAAGGTAGGTGAGAAGATCGCCAGTGAAGTATCTCTGATGGAACCCATACTGATGATCAGAAAGATTGTGATAGGAATGTAATTTAATTTTGGGGGGTAAAAATAGACCTGAAAACTTTTGAAACACAGGATGTTAAAGCAATTGGACGATAGTTAGAGGGATGGGAATAGTCACCCTTCTTTGGGACTGGGTCAATGAGAGCAAACTTCCAACAAGAAGAAAAAGTACAAGTTGATAGGCAAAGGCGAAGGGGTTTAATTAGGTAGGGTGAAAGTACAGAAGCACTGCTGTTGAGGACAACAGTAAGGACCTAATCAGGCCCATATGCAGTGTTAGTATTGAGGCCAGTGATGGCAGAAAATACATCAACTGAAGAAATTTTAATGTCAGCAATGAGGAAGTCAGAGGGAGGAAGTGATGGAAAAGCACCAAAATTGTCTAAAGTGGAACTGGAGGAGAAAGACTGAGCAAAGAGTTCTGCTTTATCCATAGAAGAAATAGCTACAGAGCCATCAAATCAGAAAAGAGGAGGGAAGGATGATATGGGAATGTTGTTAGAAATGTTTTTGGCAAGGTGCCAGAAGGAGCGAGATGAATTTGATTTGGAGAGTTTGGAGCATTTAGTATGAATGAAGTTATTTTTAGCAGAGCAAAGAACAGACTCAGCATGATTCTGGGCAGAAACATAGAAGAGATGAGATTCAGGGGTGTGTGGCTCTGATACGTTTTGTAGGCCTGCACCTTGTTGTGGACAGCGATATAGAGACAAATATTGGTGGAGAGAGTTCATTGAGGCCCTATGCATCCCGTGGGGTGCCACAGGAAATGATTGATTGATTGATTGATTAAACCAAGTTTTTTTTTTTTTAATTTATCACAGGATGTGAGAAAGGAATGTATGCTTCCATGCCCAAGAGAATAACCTCCGAAATGCGTAAGGCATACTCAGATGGCTCTTCACCATGTAAGCAGTAGCCATTCCAGAGAAAATCAAAGATGAACATCCTGAGGATCTCCCAATCAGCAGCTCAAAAGTGCCACAGCCGCCACTTCACAGAAGGGTCCACAGGCCTTACTGGAAGGATAGGACAGTGAAACCAGAGGAGAGCCGAAGGTGGGGGGGAACATTGATATCTCCTAGAATGGAGGTTTCAGAGAAAATAGAAATTGATTGGATGCATTCCATCTGAGAAGTAAGGTAGCTGAAGAATTTTTCTTAGCTAGTAGAATAAGGGGATAAGTAAACATCACAGATATATTTAGTCAGCGAATGACAGGAAAGCCGATGCCAGAAAGTAGAGAATACAGAAGTTTCACGTTCAGGAACAAAAGAGCAAAATATGTTGTAGCATACATATACATAAGATCCACCTTTGGCTTTGAAATGTGTTTAGAAAATGTAGGAGGATACAGAGAAGGGTTTGCTGTCAGTCACCTCTGATAATTGAGTCTCTGTGAGGAGGAGAAAGTGAGATGTAGAAGAGAGGTGGTGTTTAGCAGAAAGTTAGAGGAAAGGCCGCGAATGTTGCCGAAATGAAGAAGTGCGTCAGGTAATGGTTCCAGGCTTCTTGCATGGTCGTCACCGGGAGTGGGGCAGATGGTGAGAGCTTTGATAGTACACCTCTCCACCCCACCGGCTTAGTGAAGAGATGTCACTCTTTTTATTTAAATTTTGAAGAGGAAGTGTACCGGTAGTGTGTGATGTGCCTGCAGTTTGGTGTTGACAGTTAGAGACACTGAAGAGCCCGCTGGCCTACTCTCTCTGTTACTGAAACACTGAAAAGGTTCAGCAAGAGGGTATGGGTAGAAGCAAGTCCCAAGGGCTGATGAAAAGGGAGCTCAAGCTTTCTGTGTCATGGGCTTTCCATCTATCTTGGGAGTACAGCCTTACTCGACTGATGCTACAGTCTACTCCCTAACACTGCATTACACTCGCCGGGACCCCCAAGACTAGGGGGCTTCAGCTGTTAAACCCAGACCCGATGATGTCCTTTTTGTTCGTGTTACCTCCAAGTGATTTAGTTCAAATCAGAAAAGCCTCTGATAGTGAAGGATTTAAGGAACTGATTCCCTCTTCGCACGTTACTCTCGCCTGATTACGTTACTATTTCCAGGGCGTCTAATACTATGCTCTGTTCACTTTAACTAGGTGCAGAATTACCATCTCTCCATCTCGAATGTTGAACTGTAACAAGAGGTAAACACTAGAATAAAGCGTTAAGCATGCAGATGTTCTATGGGAAGATAATGAGCCGTGGTATTATCTTGTTCTGCCAGTGAGATGCGAGAAGTAAAGCGCAAAAGGACGAAACTTCCAATCAAGTTAATGTAAACAGAATATAGCTGAATTAGCTTTTAACTTTTACCTACTGTAAAGTTTATTTATCTATTGGCTCGTGCTACCTTCAAATGACCTTGTTTAAACTAGGCAAGCACCCTCGTAGTGAATGGATTAAGGGATTGATTCAGGCTGCGTTCATTACCTTCGCCAAGTTGCATTACTCTTGCCGGGGCACCTTAACGGCAAATTTCTCACATTAACTTCTGCCCAGACTGTCGTTCTTTTGTAGCAACTATCACGTACCTCAGGGATAGAAACAAAGACAGTGTTACGGATATACATGTACGTTCTTTCCATAGCTCTTCGTGATTTGTATCCTATTCATTTATTCATCTACTGTTACAACCCAGTATTCAAGATGAAGGGACGACAATTGTAGGCAAAGTTATAGTAAAAGGAGTAGAGGTGAATATGTCTGAATACCATGACGCTGGTGTGGGCATTTAATTCATTCTAGTTCCCTAGAGAGGATTATCGATTTATGCTACCTTTAAAGGACTTTATTCAAATTAGATAGTAGTAGTAGTAGTAGTAAATGGAGGTGGTGGTGGTGTTATTTTTGCAATATCACGCTCATCTGAATGTGAACCCAGTGGAATACAGGTTGAAGCTGCCCTCCCGCTGCAGGCCACCAATCTCATTTCAGTGGATGGGGGGGGTGGGGGGATGAGAGACGTATGCGAAACCGGTCAGCTAAACCAACCGATCATAATGATGCCACCGCAAGAGGTTGTCCTTCCGCAGTGCCCTCCTAGTAGTAACCAGACTCAAGGACTGGGTAAGGCCTTGTCATTACCTTCACTGCGCCTAGTTGCATAACTCTCGCCAGCACGTCCAGATACTGTTTTTATTCAACGGCCCATATTTTCGTCCTTTTGCAGTTTATTATTTTCACATTAATTTGTAGAACAATAGGACAGTATTTCAGTTCTGTATTGCACAGCATTTTTTCCCTATTATCGTCATATTCTTACTTTCATCCATAGTTACAATCTAGCACTCAAAGGGGAGAGATGTCAATTTTAGATAATGTTAAAAGGATATAGGTAAAAACGTTTGACTAATATGACGTCTGCAATTTATTTATTGTGGTGCATTAATGAGCGATTGGTGAAAAGATGTGAAAGGTGTAAGGCTGAGAGGAAGACAACGAACAGGATGGATGGACAATGTGAAGAGAGCATTGGATGCGAGAGGGATGTCTGTTGAACAGTGAAGAGTGGCTCTGCGTGATAGAAATGAATGGAGAGAAATTGTGAATGAATAAATGATGACGCAGGCCTGAGGGGATATTCTCCCGCATTTGTGTGATCAGCTGATCAGGTCAGATGCGGGTAAGGGGATGGGTCTATTATGATGTGGCTAGGGTAAACCAGCTCTGCTGTCAGGCCCTGCTGTGGATGTCACTGACTGCACTGCTCAGTTGACCCTCGTGCAGTGTGGTGCGGTGAGGATCTGTCCGTTCTCCCCTTTGGGGCTAAGATGCGAATGAATGTGTTTGAGTGGATGAGTAGGCTAAATTGAGAGAATGTCGCCCTGTCTCGGCTACCTCCCTCTCCTTGGGGGAAGCAGCCTAGGTATATAGATAGATATATAGCATTAATGCTACCATTTTCACATAGATCGTGAGCTGAAAAAATGGATAGGGTTTAGTTTATTAGCTTCGCCAGGTTACACTGTTCTTGCCGGGAACACCATGATATTGTTATGATGATTTTATCTATTTTTGCTGTCGTGGTATGCCTTTCTTCAAGTTAGAGGATTCATTTGTAGTTAGAGGTTTTGAAATTAAATCTGGCGTCGTTCATTACTTTCGTGTCGCCTTGTTTCATAACTATTGTCGGGACATGCCAGGCTTTGGAGTCTCAGAACTTACTTGACATAGTGGTGCCTACCTCTTCCTTTAAGTCTGTCATTCTTCGTATTTCTGTCATCCACTTATTCGTTTTGTTCCAACCTTCCTATCATTATTCATTGCCCTTCTTTTCACTTCTGATAGCTCTACACTGAGCGAAAGGCCCAATGGTTTCCTTTAACTCAGGAAACCACTGACAACGCTGGGTGGTAACCATATCTGGTGTAGCCAAATAACAAGGTGACGAGGAGCTTACTATGGTACGACTGTTAAGTGGGTGGAGAAAGGCAAATGCTGCGTCCACACAAGAAAGAAAGCTTTACACTCATCCCCAAGCCTCGCTGTGGCGAGGCGCTTTTAGCCACATGAGACCATTGGTTTACTGCACTAGACAGCTCTGCATGGGACGTTGCTTGACTGTGGTTAATGGGTCTGCTTGATCAGGTAGACTGGGGTAGCACAACACCAACAAGAATAATAATAACAACTTCCGGGCGAGATTACTCAGCTGACGATACCGGTTCTCGTAGTGAATGGACCCACTGATTGAAAAGACGTTATTCTTACTATTGCTTCGCCTGATTGTTTTACTTTTGCTAGAATATGAAAACTAAGGTAATTCTGCTGTTACTTGCGGAATACTATGGTGTCTTCGTAGATTTTGCTGCCATCGTCAGATGATTTTATTCACAATCGGAAAGTATGAAATAATTACTTATGCTCCCTTCATTACGTTTGCATGGTATTATAATTGTCGATAGGACATCCATCACTAGGGCGATTCAACTGCTCTCCGTGTAGCGCATCCATGAGCTCTCAACCTGTTTACTCGTATTCTTGGAAACTCCAGACATTTATATATGAATTAGGAGAGCTCCCTCATGAGTCACTGGATTACGGAAATGAGTCAGGCTTCGCTACTTAACTTTCGTCTGGTTGCATTACTCTTGCCAAGACCTCCAAAATTAGGCAAAGTTGCTGCTACGGATGTCATTACCCTTCCCTCGACATTATTATTATTATTATTTTATTATTATTATTATTATTATTATTATTATTATTTCTACTACTACTACTACTACTACTACTACTGCTGCTGCTACTACTACTACTACTACTACTACTATCCATCCATCCATCAGCCAATCCTACGTTGCCCCGTGAGGAGTGTAGAAGCCCAGGGCTGGGCAGGTTGGTCCTGACATTTAAGATGAGTGTGACCAGCCTCACTCATCCCTTAGTGGCATTACGTGAGCAATAACCCCAACCACCCTTTGGATATAAACCTTCACCGGCTCAATCCGATTAGAGCACTGCAATTACCCACTAAACCACCAGGCGCCATAATTTGGTTATATGGTTACCACCCCGCGTAGTAAATGGTTTCCTGGTGTACAGGAAACCATTCGGCTTGTCACTCAGTGTTTCCTGGTGTACAGGAAACCATTCGGCTAGTCACTCAGTGTAGAGTCGCCCACAGGCAGAAGGAACAGGAAAGAATGAAGGAAAGACAGGAGAGGGAGTGTAAAGTCACCCGTAGGCAGAAGGACGAGGAAAGAATAAAGTAAAGACAAAAGAGGATGGAAGGAAAGGAGGGAGGAGAGGAAAGGGCAGACAACCGAGAGCAGCACTATATCGAATGAGTGAATGGTGAGTGCTCCCATCTACCACAAATTTTATTATTATTATTATTATTATTATTATTATTATTATTATTATTATTATCATCATCATCATCATTATTATTTTATTTCTGTCACCTCCAGGTATTTTGTTTATAGATTTATTTACTTAATTTTCATCGAACGGGTTAGTAGCAGCAGTTGTAGCTGTAGCCCAGGTTCATATGACGAACCCATTGGCCACCAAGCTGAAGTTGCCCCACTCCTGGAGTCCACCATCCTCCATTCTGGGAGATTGGGAGAGAGATGAGGGACGTTTGCATAACCAGGCAGAGGAATCGCTCAGTTATATTAGTGTCACCAAGTGAAGGCACCCCCTTTTAACAACAAGGACAGGTTAAGGTGATGAATTACCTTTGTTCAATATCATCACATGCTTTACCCTTGCCACATTCATTTACACTCCTTGAATTTGTGTATAAGACTAAGAGTTTCATCTGACTCATACAGCTTGTATCACTTTGCCAGTCTGACCTAAATGGATGTCAGAGTGAAGAAATAAAGCCAACAAAATGGCATATTAGGACCACACACACACACACACACACACACACACACACACACACACACACATATCCTCTACCCAGGGGCAACGCCTTAGCCATGTCCCCTTTTTTTCAATAAGGGCTAAGGTGTTACCCCTGGGTAGAGGACGTTGGTTTGGAGCGCGTAGCACTTTATGACCGGACGCCCTTCCTGATGTCTACCAGTGACCCTTTGATGGACTCGAACCTCCGAGGTAATTATAATTATCGCATCGATAGTGTAATATCGTCTTTTTTTTTTTTTTTTTTATCAGAATAATAATATTTTCCATATGTTCTTATCCCAGTTGTGATTTTTTTTTTTTTTTTGATAATGAGATTTAACCTGTAATCAGTTTTGAGTTATGCTGCATATTGCTGAGTGACGAAAATAAATGCGAGAGTCGTTCCAAAGACTGAAAATTTTACTGAGAAATATGTTTGTGTATGTCCCCTTGTCAGTCCACTTGGATCAAACCTGTGTAACCCACGCATACTACGGATTCTATCAGGTAACTTTTACCCGTAAACAGTTAACTGATAACTGGTCATATTAAGACTTATTAACCTTTCTCAGAGGTTGGGTAATATCGGCATACCTTGTAGGGCAATAATTGCATCAGTTTAAATAATATATTTTTGCCAGTTGGAACGAAATTAAGTGCTGAGGAGTGATTACTGGTAATTTGTAAACGGGTATCCACGTGGAGAGGATAGAGTGCTATAATAAAGACGATCTGGCAATCACTGAATTACCAGAGGAGACAGATGAGAAATTGCTTGTATCGGTAGCAGTCTCTGGGGTTCAAAGCCTGGAAGACGGAAGTGAAACCAGTAACACAGGGGATAAAACAAGGACAACAGAGAGTGGAAACCGTACGGTGGCCACAGATTGAGAATTAAAGGAAGGGGACTATTTGCTGACAGGATTCAACTACGGCAAGTGCCAGAGGCCTACAGACTACGTAGTGCAGATACTGAAGAAGACCGATGAGGATAATGGCAAATATATGGTGATATATTAAAGAAGTATAGAGGCAAACAGTAAAGATGAATGTCCCCTACATTTGAGGCGTCATGAGTCAGAATACCACTACCCCACTGACAAAAGCCGTGTTGTGAGAAAACTGAGGCTGTATTCCTTCGCTAAGAGCGAGGAAGTGATGTTTAAGAAAGAGTTTGGGTTACTGATAATTCGGTGGACGAATGAAGTAAAAGATAATAAAAAAAAAAAGTGCGAAGTGCTTTACTGCCAGTTCATGCGCTGATTATGGTTAGGGAAAGTGTTTAGTTTTAGGGATAAGGATGATTTAAAACACTGAAGCTGTGAAGTTTGTGACTATTATATTTTTTACTCTATTTGCAAATTAACGGTAGCTATGTGAATTACGGCACTACAAGTCTTTCCGTTATGATCCGTTTTCTTTGCTTAACAGTCACACGTATTCATTGTTTTTCTCCAATTCATGAATAAAGAAAAGCTCTCTGAAGTTTGTGAAAGGATGCGGGACAATTTTCCTTTTTCTTTTACATATTTATCACATTATTTGACTTCAAAGATAATATGAAGTAGCCTACTTGAAATTATGTGTATTGCTGGAATATCTACAAAGATTTTTGCATAATAATCACTTTTGATGGGCCTATGCTGTTATACCTGATTTTAAGCAAAAAAATATATATATACAAAAAAAAAATGTAATCACCCCATTCGTAGGGTAATACCGGCAGGGTTTGTAAAATATTGCCCAGAATCAATTTTTAATTCACGAGGTGAGTTTTTAGACATACAACTTTAAAAAATTGTATATATGTAGTTTCCATTATGCCATTCCAGCCTTAGGGACGTTTAAAATGTAGTGATGGCAAACAAAAAATTAAGAAACGCTTTTTTTTTTTTTTTGTACCGAGAATTCCCATCGTACGCTATAATTATATAAACTATATATATATATATATATATATATATATATATATATATATATATATATATATATATATATATATATAACGCTGACATACTCGAAATTATATAATGTTCATGCGACAGAGTTTCATTCAACTTTTTATTTTATGTTATTTTTTTCGTTTTGTTTAATTAGTAAAACAGTTAATGAATGCCAACCACGCCTGCTCGAAATGGCCATCTTATAATGAATGAAAGCTTCTGAGGGTAATTAAAATGAAATTTTAATAAGTCACTGAAATTAAGTTATTAATATCTTTTATGAATACACTGGCCTATATACAACGCTGCTCTTCCACTCCAGTCCTATTGTGCTGTGGGGGACGGCTCAGTAAGCGCTAGCAAGGCTAGAAGTCACCCAAAAGTTGTTCCTTCCCTGAAGAAAAGAGAGCTAAAATGAGGATTCATCCATTTATGAGGTTTAGACAGATTGCATTGAAAAGACTGGAAGATATAGACTGAGGGAAAAACAGACTCAGGAAGGCAGTTCCAGGGTTGACCTATTGCATACATGAATGACACAGTATCGGTTTATTTTTGCATTGATATTTGACAGAAGAGTGAAGCGTGTGCAGCCACATGGGTGATATACGGCCGTCATACTGAGGGAGTGATGCAAGCAGTTAGATCTGGAAAGCAGTGACCATTCTAATACCACCAGTAAAGAGATAAAGATGCAATAGTGCAGGAAAGAAAGTGATTTTTAAGACAGCGAAAGGAGGTGATTTAACGAGATGAAATAGTAGAGCATTATTTGGGGAAGTTTTCCACACAAAAAGGATGTTCTCCACACAGGGGCGGATAACACGCCTGCACAAAGTCAACAGCTTTGCTGGGGTAAATTAACATATACAAGGCTTACCATACTCAGTCTGTTAGCAAATGGGTTTTAGAAGAGATTTTGTATTATTTTCATCATAGGTCCCGAAAGAAACCCCAAGGAAAGTGAGAGAATATAGATGCTAAAGAATATGGCTGTATAATTTTAAAATGATTTGTCCAGTGGAAGGTACATAACTACTAATTTTCAGCATCCCATCACAATATCACTTTTATGTAAACACTCAGAGCCTATAATGTCACCATGACATTATAAAAAGTTATGCAGGGGGATCTTTGTTCCCTTCAGGAAAGAGAATGAGAACACAACTCTTACTGAACGGGTAGTAGGTTGTGAATATCCATACCAGACACAGCACCAACACAGTGTTATTTCGGAGGCTGTTGAAGTTGCTCAGATCTACAGACATCGCTGGAAAGCTTATGGAAAAGTTTCATAACAAGTGTTAGGTGACTTTTCTAGAAATATATCATCATACTGGCAGAAAAAAGACAAAACGTCACATTGTTATCTCATGCGTGCTGTGTTGGTCATCTTTCGGAAAAGTATTAGGTGTTACCTAAGAGACCTAATTACAAAAATTTCCAAACATTGTTGAATATAGTTTTTTAAATGACGAACTAAGCACTAAAGCTACATTACCTTAACTCTGAAACTCTTAGAGATACAACGGGTCTACGAACATCGTTGGAAGAAGTAGCAGATGATTCTTATATGGCTTCTTCAAATTTGCCACCATATTTCTAGAAAACAAGTAAACAAAAAGAATTAAACTCAGCACCAAGAGAGTTACCCATAAGAATATTAAATCTGCAGTTCTTTTACGCATATCGTTGGAAATCTCTTATTACTTCTCTATCTTCACCACCAGATTACCGAGGAAAAAATAAATCCCAAAAGCACCAAATTCAGCACTGAAATTTGGTTTCCTCGGAAACAATTAAAATTACAGGAGACCTACGCACATTGCTGCAAAGCAATGGGCGTTTTTAAATGTTCTTTCTGAAAATTGCAAAATGTATTTTAACATCAGATAAGTGGGACGGCACAGTTTTTTTTTTTTTTTTTTTTTTTTAGCTGAAATAATATTAGTACGCTTATCCAAAGTCGTTATACACTTTCTAGTGTGGACGCCATTAACTTAATACTTATATAGATTAATATAGAGACCAGTATGTGTATAGAACACAGCTAATGTATTTTAAGTAATTCAGAGACCTATATAAGACAACTAGTTTGTTTTTGGTAATATACTGTAGACACCTGTATTGAACACAGCTAGAGTTAACATTACTAAAAAGGAGATTGTCATAAATAACACGAGAGATGTGGGCCAACCCCTTAATTACATTACCCTATAAAATTCTGTTTTTAAGTACAAACTCAATAATAGGCAGGACACATGAATGAGAAATCCTTCTATCATCCCTATAGCTAAATTAGAAATAGTGACTTGGCTCGTCAATCTTCAGTAACGCATTCAAACCCAAAACTGGAGATGTATTCCCTAAACAATCTAAATGTTAGAACAGTGGTCCTTTTCCGTGGTCTTTGTTATTTTCATTTCTGGTCTGTATTTATCTTCAAGTAAAATCTCCGGGCAATGCGTTATATATCTTCTTAAAATAAGTAACTATTTAAATCATTACTTGAAAACAAGTGGTCCTGAATTACTAAGTGTTCACCATTATCCCGAAACGCCTACTGTTGTCTACAGTATAATGATATGTTCGCTAACTCCTTTTTTTTTATTATTATTATTACTCGAGAGAGAGAGAGAGAGAGAGAGAGAGAGAGAGAGAGAGGTACAGCCACGGTCATAAAATAAGGATGCACACATACTCGTAATGTCTACTGTCTGTGGGATGTGGAACTATTTAATTTAATGCCTGGGGCGCTGATCATTAAAGTAGTAGGAAGGAAGTAAATCATTTCGACATCACACTACAACAGTGGATACTACAACAGACAACACTTACGCTAAGAAAACGGCTGTACAATCAGGGACATGGTTTACCTACTGTGATTTTGCGCTTGCTACAGACTTAAAGGCATGCACATCACCTTTCTCTCGCGCATTATATGAAAGAAAATCATCATGGGTAGGGAAATATACCACAGCTCTTGCGGTTGAGGTATACCAGCCACTATACCTGTAGATGAGAAGGAAAAGCGGAAGTTGGGAGGGGGGGGAGAAGTCAAGTGGTTAGAGAAACAGATTGTTGTCCAAAAGATGGCAAGTTTGATCCAAGGCGGGGGAAGAGATGTCTGAATATCTGAATTTTATTAATCAGAATTCGCATAGCTCACCAACGACTCATTACGGTATAACAACCCCACCTGGACAGTCACTTCATCACCAGATGAGACAGCCCTTCCATGTGTGCAGTATGGATGATGAAAATTAGCGTCAAAATAACTTAAAAAAATGAAAATGTATACAAGTACGAGAACTGCTGGCTCTCAGGGAACAGACTGCTGAGTTTATGCCCAGAGCTGACCACATAAAAAAAGAGAGAGAAAAAAAAAAGATCACATGAAACGTGATGCGAACACTTACCCTCGTGTCTCGGCAAAGCATGTGGAGGCAGCTGGCATGGCAAGTCAAGCCCGGCTGAGCCCAGTAACAGCTAAGTTACGAGACACGTGTTTGGGTTAGCATTTACCAAGAATCTTGCCCACTTTGTAGGATAAATAAGTTCATATTCGTTTACCTTTATCGTGATGTTCATTTTCGTACCTTTTCACTTATAATAAACTCTTTGTTTCGTTATTAAATGCATGGAAGTTTTATGAGTGATAAAATTATAATATGGAGTCTTACACAGAACTTAAGCTAAAGAAAGTTTGTAAGTACGGGAAGTGGCTTAACAGCTTACCAAAGAGCACGGAGTGTCCCTGCCACTTTCACGGTTGACAAAAAGCCAGGGATGAGATTTACTTAGTCATTTCTCTATTGTGCTTATTTTATTTATTTACCGTACTTATTTTTTCTTATTTATTTGTACGGTAGATCGAAAGATAATAATGCTTAATAAAGGTACTTGTGAGATGCTAAAGGGCCATTACCCCTTCAGTCTGATGACGTATTAATACTCATTTTAATCTAGGATGACCAAAAATTGCCATCTCTGCAGCTTGAGCCCTGAGATGCAACAAGAGATGAATGCTAGAATATGATGCAAGTCATTAAGAAGTGCCATGGAAAGGATGCAGAACCACAATACTATCTTATTCTGCCAATGAACTTCGTGAAATAAGCTGCAAAGGGACAAATATCTTGGCCAGATTAAGGCAAAACGACGTGAATTTTATTCTTGTTAAGACAATTTCAGTTATACAGTTTTTGAATGATGGTGTCTGATACAGCCTGTTTTGCCCATTAATATAAGGTTTATCATCATAGTCTGAAGATAGCAGGAAAAAAGTTGATCAACGTGTAATCGAACTTAAGGGGTAAAGTTTGACATTCCCCTCTTGCCACATCCCTATCTTCCCTGAAACTAAAATGCGTAACCGGGTTCCTATTTCAGTTCTAGGTACTGTACGAAGAAGCTAAGGATCAGAAGAATGTCTCAGTTCTGGCCCGGGAATCGAATTTGGGACTTTTCCCTTGTGGTCTGAGTATCGTATTACACCACCAGCAACAGCAGCAGAGCGAATAAAGAGACATGAGAATAATACTGTTTTCGCTTATCTTGGTCAAAAATTACCATCTGTCCATTCACTGCTAATGTATAACAAGAGATCAAGAACATACCACTAGACACAAAGAAGTACTACTGAAACCATGTGATGGAGAAGTGAGAGATACGGGAGTAAGTGGACAATGTGCAGTCTTTTATTCAAGCTTAGACAGAGACGTGATAGAGCAGTGAGAGCTACTGGAAGAATAGGCCAGTGTGCAGTCTCTTATTCAAGCTTTGTTACGACAGAGACGTGAGAAAGAAGTGGGAATTAGGACGAGAAATGGACAGTGCGTAGACTCTTAGTCAAGCCTAGTTACGACAGAGACGTGATACAGAAGCGACAGGTAGGACTGGGTAACGCGTAAACATCCTACAGTATGACTCTCCCTTGTCCACCAAGCAAATCTTAGTTATGAAAGGCAGTTGATGGCATGTGCGTTTGTGAATCCTGGACCAGTGATTTAGCCTGAGCCAAAGCACCGCACTTTCCCAGCCTCGCAGTGTGAAGGACAGGGACTTTAACCCTGCTCTACCTCATTTACCTTTCGAGGAAACAGTGTACCTGAGCCAGATGTACGGTGTTGCTCAGTCAGGAAAAAAAAAAAAAATTCACATGTTAAAAATTGTGAACTGGAGCAAGGACTCTAGAGGCTCGAATGTTGTGTGGATAATTGTGTAACCCATTTCACAGGGATCATAGTAGATAGTTCTATTTCCGTACTTTGTCTTCCCCGTTTATGGAGTCTCCTTTACCCGACCCTGACACATCGTTGAGAAAAAGTCATGATGATGATGATGATGATGACCAATGTGGTATATATATATATATATATATATATATATATATATATATATATGTACAGTATATATATATATATATATATATATATATATATATATATATATATATATACGCTCTCTCTCTCTGTATATATATATATATATATATATATATATATATATATATATATACGCTCTCTCTCTCTCTCTGTATATATATATATATATATATATATATATATATATATATATATATATATATATATATATTTAAATAACAGAACAGAGGAAGGAAAAACAAATGAATAAAGAAAACAAATCCATGCACCAGATTACTGGTGTCCGCTGTTCATAAAATATCTGTAACAGTTAGACCAAGATCGAGAAAAAACCAGGTCCGTGCATACGCACATTTCCGTTAGATCAAGCGGAGGATTTTTCTCTATCTCGCTCTCTCTGGATTTCTGTTTACAATTCAGCGGGAACTATACTATTTGTGATGGAGGATTCATCTATGTACATATATATATATATATATATATATATATATATATATATATATATATATATAATAGCCTAACTCCGTCTCCCAATCTCCTTGATTATCTTCCTTTGTTCTTTTCAGTTACTAAGTAAGCATAAGAGATTACACTTTACTCGATTTGCCATACCCTGATTTGACGGATTTCTGATTTGCCTGTCACTTGGAGGGAGAGAAAGAGGCTGTATGACTCCTCCACTTAAGGACCATAAAGATGTGTATGTCTCTTTAATCATCCTCCTTCTCACCCTTTTGGCCACCCTCTGTGAAGGGAGAAGGGACGTATGTTTGATAGTTCTCAGCATATTTATTCAGTTTTTCTTATAATTCTTTCACTCACACACACACACACACACACACACACACACACACACACACACACACACACACACACACACACACACACACACACACAAGGTAGGGAAGGAGGGATGGGAGGTAAGAAGGTATGAGAGAGAGAGTGAGTTGATGATTCTACACACACACACACACACACACACACACACACACACACACACTTTAACACTGCACACATGCACCATAACTTTGATATTGCTTAGGTCGATAAAATCTTGCAATACACCGCGGCGGAGGACGCACTGTCAGCCAGCCCATACGGTTTCCTATGATTAACTGATACATTGCCTGCCTCCACGCCTTTTATACGTCCTCCGCTACTCGTCACCTGCACACAACAAGCCAAAATGAGTCGAGAAATGCGTTGACCTGGTGTTTTTTCGATCTTGAGTTAGACTTGAACAGCAGTAGGTTGAAGTCTGGAGGGAAACAACTCTGTGGAAGCGAGTTCCAGAGAGATGCAATTCGGGGAATGAAAGAATTCTGATAGGCAAAAGTTCTGCAGTATGGCTGAGTGACATTCCAGTCATGAGCACTGCCAGCTGCCTGTGTACCATGAGGGAAGGCATGGAGAGGGCACCATGGACGCAACTTCGTCTGAGCATTTGCTGTAGAATTATCTGTAAAATTACGCAAAGGAGGCAACATTCCTTCTTACTTGTAGGGGAGCTCGTTTATTAGTAATTGCAGGGTTATTAATAACTCGAACAGCTTTGTTCTGAATTTTGTCTACTTGTTTTAATGCAACCTTTCCACATCTGCTCCACAAGGGTGAGCAGTATTCAAGCTGAGAGCGCTCATGACTCTTATAAATTATAACTAACTGCTCTTCAGTGAAGAAGTTACAGACTCTATACAATAATCCAAGTTTCTTTGAGGCGGTTATAGCAAGTGATCTTACATGAGAGGTCCAGTTGAGGGCATTGTTAAGAGAGACGCCGAGAATTTCAATACTTTTGGAAATGGGAATATTTGTAGCATTGAAGGTAATATACGATTCTGGCAATACCTGTCTATTAGTAAATTTTATATACCCGGTATTTAGTTTTACTAGCATTAAATGAGACAAGGTTATTTTGTCCCCATTCACTAATCGTGGATAAGTCTTGATTTAAAGAGATGGCTGTATTGAGTTGAGAGTTAGAGATATCGAACTTTGTAAATGGATGTCTGAGTGTGAATGAACTATGAAGCGTTGAGTCATCTGCATATGAATGGATGGGACTGTGGATGACGGATAAGAGATCATTAATATGAACGAGGAACAGGGTTGGTGCCAGAACTGATCCCTGCGGCACGCCGGCGTTAACTGAGTGGAAAGTGGAGAATACATCATCTACTTTTACCTTTTTCTATTGCTGAGATATGAGGAAATCAAAGGAACAAAAGAGTTTAGTCCCTAGCAAGGGAGTTTGGACAACAGGGAACGGTGCCACACTCTGTTGAAAGCTTTAGAAATATCCAGGGCTAGTGCATGAGTTTCACCATGTAGGTCAACTGATTGATGGATGGTATGAGTTAGGAGATTGAGTATGTCAATGGTGGATCTTTCTTGGTGAAAACCATATTGTCTATCACTAATTAAGTTGTTGGATTCAAGATGTTTAACTATGTGCTTATTAATTACAGTTTCAAAAACTTTACCAAGAGAAGATGTGACAGCTATTGGTCTGTAATCAGAGGGGTCAGAGGAACTTCCTTTCTTCGGAATTGGGTGGATATTGGCTTCTTTCCACGAATTAGGGAATGAAGAAGTACGTATGCATAGTCTGAATAATTTTGCAAGAACAGAGGCAAGTTCTGGGGAACACTTTTTCAAAACAATTGGCGGGATTCCATCTGGGCCTGGAGCTTTGTTGGTAGGTAAATTGTCTAGGATGGATTTCACGTACATTGTCTGTAGCTTAAGTGGAACAATGTCGGGAGAGGCAAGTTCTAGTGCTGGGACATTATGGCTGGCTTCTTCTATGGTAGAATTTCTGGCAAATGTACTGGCAAAGATATCTGCTTTCCCACGCGGGTCATTTGTAATGTTGCCATCTGGAGATTTTAGTGGGGGAATGGATGATGACTTGTTAAAGTTATTATTGAAAGAACTGAGAGTTGACCAGAATATTCTATTGTCATTAGGGTTGTTAAGTAGTTTTGATGCTTGGTTTTGAAGAAAGTTTGATTTAGCAAGATTTATTACGGCTTTTGCATGGTTTCTAGCAATTTTTAATTGAGAGAGTGAATCAGATGTTTTTGATTTCAAAATATATACCGGTATGTATGTATGTATGTATGTATGTACCCGGTATGTATGTATGTATGTAACCGGTATGTATGTATGTATCTATATTTCTATCTATCTGTATAACTATCTATCTATATCTATCTGTCTATCTCTATCTATCTATCTACCTGTCTTTCTATATATCTCTCTATCTATCTACCTATCTATCTGTCTATCTATGTATCTATATATCTGTCTATCTATGTATGTATGTATCTATTTATGTATCTATGTATCTGTCTATCTATACATGTATCTATGTATATATGTATGTACGTATCTATCTATCTATATACACGCAGGGGTACCCGGCATTCCCCCTCCATCTCCTTATTAATCTTTCTCCTCCTGTCCCTTCCCCCATCTCTCTCTCTCTCTCTCTATCTCTCTCTTTCCCCCCCTTAATTATTTGACTCTTACTACTCTGTCCCCCTCCCTCAAACCATCGGTCTTTTTGGTCTTAAAACCTTCCTTGGGTCATAAGACCAAAACGACGAACATTCCAGTCCTATATGTTCTAGTTTAGTCTTTCTTGTCCAGAAAGACCATGTACCTCTCATGCTTTGGAAGAGGGAGTATATGAGGTCCAGGAACTTTCTATTTCAACTTTCACAAACTAACGTACAGAATGCTCGTACTTGTTTACTATCACCAGTGACCTAAAATGACCTCCGACCTGTGACCTCAAATGACCTCGGAGTCAACCTCACATAGCCTATGTCCGAACTGAAGGCCATGTGAGTCTCTATGCCAAAAATTGGGCTGCGAGAGTTACATACTATCTATCTGTATATTGCCAGACGCCTTAATCCCGGAAAGGGTGGCTACAAACAAATCGCCTCCATGTCGCCATGTCCCCCATCATTTCACTGCCCAGCTCCTAACTCACCCCCCGCCCCCTGTCGTATACCTCTCCACTCCATCCCTCCATCTCATCCTCGGCATCCCCCTCCCTCTCCCCCCCTCCACCTCACTCACATACACTTTCCTCGTCAGTCTCTCACTCTCCATCCTCTTCACATGGCCAAACCACCTCAGTGTGTTTCTCCTAACACTTCCCATCACATCCACATCCACACCACAACGCTCCTTCACTTCCTCATTTGTCAGTCTGTCTCTCCATGTGACTGCACATACTCTTCTCAAATAACTCATTTCCACTGCTCTCACTCTTGACTTCTGTCCCTCCAGCAAGGTCCAAGCTTCACTTCCATATGTTAGCATAGGTATCACAATACTGTCATGTAGTAATATTTTCTCTCCCATGCTCACTTCCCTTTTTCTTATCACTGCTTTCAAGGAACCAGCAACCTTTCTTCCTGTTGCACCATTTCAAGCACTTCATCCTCTAAACTTCCACCATTACTCATCACACTACCCAGGTACTTAAGTGCACTCACATTTTCCATTTCCTCCACATCCATCCTCACTGTACATTCACTGATTTCACTTCTCTCGAAGACCATAGCTTTTCTCTTCCCTACGTTCACCTTTAGATTCCTTTTTTACACTCCCAAACTCATCCACCAAGCCCTGCAGCTCTCCTTCCTCTTCACTTAACAACACATTATCATCTGCAAACAGCAGTACAGTACACTGCTCTCTCTCACTAGGACCGCTTCATCATCCACTGCTCTACCATGTATCTCTCTTATAACCCCATCCATATACAGGTTGAACAACCATGGAGACATAACACATCCCTGTTTCAATCCAGCCTTCAGGTGGAAAAACTCACTCAGTTCACTATAGCCTTAGCACCCTCATACATACTCTTCACGGCATTCAACAACTTCCCATCCACTCTATATTTCTTAATAATTTCCACAATCCATGTCTATCCACCCTGTCATATGCTTTTTTCCAAATCCATGAAGGCCACATGCAACTTTTTTCCCTTCTCTAGAAAATTTTCCACTAAAGATCTAATAATGAATAGCCTGTCTGATCTACACAACCTCTTCCCTTCCTAAAACTTCCCTGTTCTTCTCCAACTAATTCCTCTGTTATTTCCCAAACTCTGTCAATAAGTATCCTGTCAATAAGTATCCTGCCATATACTTTTCCTGTTACACTAAGAAGACAAATGCCCCTATGATTACCACATACTTCTTTTTCCCTTTTTCCTTTGTACAAGGGAATAATTGTACCTGACTTCCAGTCCTCTGCGACTGTTTCCTCCCAGGCCAATCTGTTCATCTTCCACATAATACGTTGTATATATATATATATATATATATATATATATATATATATATATATATATATATATATATATATATCTATATATATATATATATATATATATATATATATATATATATATATATATGTATTTAGTGACAAGAGATACATCTTAATGAAGCTGAGACGAATAAGAAAGGGAAGAAACAGCAGCACGCGGTGCAAAAACATCTTTATTGCAACGATTCGGAGGTCTCACTCCATCATCAGGATATATCTATCTATCTATCTATTGCCAGATGCCTCAATCCCGTTTGGGGTGGCCACAAACAAATCGCCTCCAAGTCGCCCTGTCCCCCGCCATTTCACTGCCCTGCTCCCAATTCACACCCCCCTCTCTCATATACCTCCCCACCCCATCCCTCCATCTCATCCTCGGCCTCCCCCTCCCTCTTCCCCCCTCCACCTCACTCACATACACTCTCTTCGTCAGTCTTTCACCCTCCATCCTCTCCACATGGCCAAACCACCTCAGTGTGTTCCTCATAACGCTTCCTATCACATCCACATCAACACCACAACGCTCCTTTATATCCTCATTCGTCAGCCTGTCTCTCCATGTGACTCCACAGGCTCCTCTTAAATAACTCATTTCCACTGCTCTCACTCTTGACTTGTGTCCTTCCAACAACGTCCAAGCTTCACTTCCATACGTTAGAGTTGGTATCACAATACTGTCATGTAGTAACTTTTTCACTTCCATGCTCACTTCCCTGTTTCTTATCACTGCTTTCAAAGAACCAGCAACGTTTCTTCCCTGCTGTACCCTTTCAAGCACTTCACCCTCCAAACCTCCATCCTTACTTTTCACACTACCCAAGTACTTAAACGTACTCACATTTTCCAATTCCTCACCATCCAACCTCGCTGTACATTCACTGACTTCACCTCTCTCAAAGACCATCACTTTACTCTTCCCTACATTCACCTTTAGATTCCGTTTCTTACACACTCTCCCAAACTCATCCACCAAGCCTTGCAGCTCCCCTTCGTCTTCACTCAACAACACAGTATCATCTGCAAACAACAGTACAGGGAGTTTCCAAACACTATCCTTTCTCACCAGGGCCACTCCAACATCCACTACTCTACCTTGTACCTCTTTTATCAGGGTATATAAAAGCGATATTATACACATACAGAAGCAAGCACAGAACAGGTTTGTTGTTATAATAATAATAATAATAATTATTATTATTATTATTATTATTATTATTATAATTATTATTATTATTATTTGTAGTAGTAGTAGTAATAGTAGTAGTAGTAGTAGTAGTAGTAGTAGTAGTAGTAGTTGTAGTAGTAGTAGTAGTAGTGTTTTTTTCTTAACAGCGTGTTGGGTTTGGAAACTTGACACTGTGTATTTTAGTGAATATGTAAGACTGAAATTGTTTGGGTTGACATAAGGACTATAGGAGATATGACAGGTACTAAGATAAATCAATACAAAACTCATAAACACGAGTACAAAGATAATCATTACTAAGAACAAAGTAGGTCAATAGAGTTCTTATCCTTAATATTATTTTTCGAATGTTCCATAATTGGCTCTCACCTCTACAATCACAGGTTCTTCAGAAATCTCTGTCATAAATCAATAATTATGGATTTACAACACTCGTACATAACACAAGCTTTCTCGTATGGATTGGTTCTGCCTTTGCCACTGCACGTGCATGGCCTGAAGTATTTTTAAACAATTCTACGACCTCCATATTTATTTTCACCAGCCTGTGTAATCGGGCACAGTGTCAGTTTAAAATAATGAACAGAGATGGGGAACGGAAGGCTCTGGAGGATAGGAACCCTCCCGTTAGGCTAGCAAGCGCATGTGCAGTAGGAAGGGCAGAGTCAGAGGCACGGGAGGAACCATGTGGTATCTTAACTTCATTACTGATATCCGTCGGAGGTGTCATAGAAGACTAGGTATTTCTACAGGTGACAGCAGACTGCAGAATATCCCCTAAATGACTGGATCGATTAGCGACCGACGCATGAATTTTATCATGGAAAAAGACTGTATCAGGTAAAACACCCAGATGACACTGGTCCACAAACACACACCATCGCCCACTCACCGCTATTGGAAGTTGTTTGCGCTGTCAGTCTTCTACCAGTCTCCTCGCTGACAAATGAGCTAGCGAGAAGCAGGCGGGTAACTAATGACCTGGGTTTGTTTTGCCATGTGAGTTTTCATCAGTGGTAGAATTTACTATACATAAAATCCTTCTCATGTGTACGTTTATTCATCTCTTCGAATGCACTCATTTTAAACACACACACACACACACACACACACACACACACACACACACACACACACACACACACACACACACACACACACACACACACACACACACACACACACACACACACACACACAAAACCACCACCACCGCCACCAGCCCATAAACACGCAGTTTAATATTACAGTTATTACCGTAATTGTCTGGATATTTGCTAAGGTTATGTAGGGAGAATAAAACTCAAGGAACCGAGACCTGACGGTAGCATATACTCAGTTCGCTCTGACTAGACTTAAAACTGCCATTCTTGATTCAGAATGACTGTGTGAATGTACGACAATATTAACACTAAATTACGATGATGTCCGCGAAGTAGTGTTATGGAAAGGATGTCGAGCTGTAGGACTGTCTTTTTCTGTTACTGAACTACGTGAATTGAGCTGGAAAATGAAACAAAAAATAAAAGATCAAGGTACAGTTTCGTTTACGTGTAAGCTTAATTGACAATGAACTCGCAAATTCCACCAGACGATGTATTTTTGTTATTGTAATGTTCAGTTATTTTTATTTAGCTCTGGGTAGACTTCTCGATCTGAACGGGTTATATTAAACAAATTATTAAACCCCTTTCTGCTGCAGGTCCTCCCTCTAGAAATAGGCTTTACTATTCCTGCTTTTTTGTCCTTCCCAGCTCAAGTAAGTGGGAAAGAGAGTGATGATGATGATGATGATGATGATAATTGTTTGTGTAGGTTGAGTGGGGACAGGGGATGTTGAAGGCGAGGCTTAGGGAGAGGCAAAATAAACAGTATCCTCATTTCTCTTCAATTTTTGATGTAGCAGTGAGATGAGACAAACTGTAACGAGTCCGTTATAGTAATCCATGGGCCATGAACTTCAACAAGTTCAAGCTCTTGTTATAAACCCGTCAACCCAAAGACGTTTGTTTTAGCCATGGACCAGACGAATTGCTTCTATTTCGAGACACCTCTTATGGTGAGTGGGTTACTGATGGTTACATGTACCCCTTTCAGGCTGAAAGTCAATCCTTTGGTGAATAAAATCGTCTGAAGGCGGCCAAATTTGAATAAAGTAAACTCATCGTTGTTGTTGTTGCATAACGCTTAGCCGAACAGACCCTTCGACCGCAGGTAAACAACTGCCCTAGAACATAACGCCATCGATGTAAAGGGTTTGACTCGGAGATTGTGAAGCTGAAGGGGAACCTCAGTTTTGTAATACTATCAGTAAAACACATGCGGAGGGAGGAAGACAGAAATGTGACCTTGTTACCTATTTGCTAACTGCGTAATGTAAAGTGGATGTTAGAGCAGCCTAATGAGAGAGGGCAACGTTTGGAAACTTCCTGGTCTGTTGTTTGCAGGCAACACTGTATTGTTGAATGAAGACGAAGGGGGAACTGCAGGGCTTAGTGAATAAGTATGGGAGAGAATGTAAGAAATGGAATGTAAAGTTGAATGTGGGGAAGAGTAAAGTTGTGGTCTTCGAGAGAAATGAAATCACTGAATGCACTATGAGGTTGGATAGTGATAAAAAGGAAAATGTGAGTGCATTTAAGTAATTGGGTAGCGTGATGAAGAATGAAGGATAAAGTGCTTGAAAGGGTACACAAGGGAAGAAAGGTTGCTGGTTCATTGAAAATAAAGATAAGAAATAGGGAAGTGAGTATGAAAGTAAAAAAGTCGCTACCGGTACATGACAGTATTGTGATTCCCACTAACGTAAGGAAGCGAAGTTTGGACCTTGTTGGAGGGACACAACTCAAGAGTGAGAGCGGTGGAAATTTGTCATCTGAGAGGAGCATGTGGAGTTACAATGAGAGACAGACTGACAAATGAGGAAGTGAAGGAGCAGTGCGGTGTGGATGTGGATGTGATAGAAATGGTTAGGAGAAATACATTGAGGTGGTTTGACCATGTGGAAAGGATGGAGAGTGAGAGACTAACTAGGAGTGTGTATGTGAGTGAGATGGAGGGGTGAGAGGAGGGGGGAGACAGATGATGAAATGGAGGGAAGGAGTAGAGAGGTGTACGAGAGAGGTGGGTGTAAACTGTGGGGAGGGCAGTGAAATGACGGGAAACAGGGCGACATGTTGGCGGGGACTTGTTTATGGCCACCCCTTACGGGATGGAGGCGTCAGGCTATAGATAGGTAGTTGGACAGTAATGCAAGTAAAAGTGCAGTCTAAGGATTTTCTATTCTTGCATTCCTTAGAAACTGGCCATCATAAATTACGGCCTTGTCTTGTCTAGACCTACATCTCTATTCGAAATAATACGGCCGTCTATGTCTACCAACAATTGTTTTATGAAGTGTGTGTGTGTGTGTGTGTGTGTGTGTGTGTGTGTGTGTGTGTGTGTATAATCAAGAAGTCTGTCTCCTTAGTTTCGCTTGAACATTCTTAACCATTTTGCTTTCAATGAACGTACTGTCAATTTTTATTGGGAACAGAACCAGACGGTTTTCTTTAACTAAGAGAAATGTCAGCAGTCGAAAGGTGAATGGACATAGTTTTGGACAGTATACGAGTAACTGTTACGATTTGTAGTACCTGAACAGAATCATCTGGTGTTAGGCGGGCAAGATACCCATCAGCGTCATTAACAACAAAAAGGATTACAACGGGCAAAACAGTTCTATAGGCGCAGCTAGAGTGAAACAAAGACTGGGGGGAGAGAATCACTCGGGTATAAAGAATCGAGTGACTGTTCTGGTAGACTTGAATTTGGAGAATATTCATGAATGAGTTGGATTACTGGAGAAATGGTGAAAGATTTGGGGAAGTGGAAGT
Organism: Coenobita brevimanus; assembly: GCF_032717465.1. Classification (NCBI taxonomy): domain Eukaryota; kingdom Metazoa; phylum Arthropoda; class Malacostraca; order Decapoda; family Coenobitidae; genus Coenobita; species Coenobita brevimanus. The sequence continues at coordinate 26,526,635 of NC_137032.1, read as the reverse complement.
ATACTAGTTGCTAAAAGTTAAAAAATTTCATGCTCATATGTCTATCTTTCAGCTAAATGAAGTCGTCTGGCTTAGCTGGAATGACACACATAATTAATGTTGTTTCGACCGGAAAAAAAAAAAAAAACATTGGAGCGTTCTCGACCAAGAGAATATTAAATTTACCAGTGAGTTAGACTGTGTCCTGAACAAGTACAGAGTGTACGAGTAGTTTGTCCGTGAAGTGGTGTTATGCACATTATTTTAGAGGTTAGGCTTGTATAACGAAGCCAGGATTTCAAGAGTTTGGCTAGAGGATGAATGAGTGCCTGGTCGATTTCACAGGGCATGCTTTTATGCTTCTTCTTTCGTGCTCCCTCTCATTTTGTTTAGGCACTACCTCACCCTATCTCAAGGTCGAGACAAAAGACGATGACGATGAAAAAAAGAGAAAGGATGGAAAACTGTATGCGAGATACAGAGCAGTTAATCTGATGACTGTACTAGGGGATGTGTACAGTGGAACAGTATTTTATTATTCTTTACCTCTGTCTTTTTTTTTTTAACAGATAACACCAGACAACTTTATTTGGCTGAAAATGGGTAAAGGACTCTGAGTGTATTACGTATGACCATTAACCCACTCATATAAGGGGCAACGTAGATATTCTTTTCCAGCTAACGCCAGTCGATATTATCCAACTGGGAGTCATCACAAAAGCCTAAGAATGTCAGGGCCAGGAAGAACCTTGATCACGTTTTTCCTTCAGACCTGTTCCATGGTTACCACTGGGTGACGGTAGTCAGCTTTGGAGAGACTTTTCAAATAACAGGGAATAGACATAATTTTCAATAACGCAGTCAGCATTAGAATACTCTCTTAAGCTGTGCGAAATTGGCTTGTAGCAACGAGAATATTTTGTTACTGACATTCGCTGGGTGAAGTGGTTATGAATAAGAGCTGAGGGATGCTGAATGAAGAGTAAGATTTTTTTTTTTTTTTTTTTTTGTCAGCATTCACAGATAAAGGAATGACTTAGGTTTAGGATAAGGTTGTAAGGAACACCGGAAAGAATGAATTATAAGGAGTTGGAAGATAGCTTGGCGGAGACAGTGTTCAATTCACATAATGGACACACACACACACACACACACACACACACACACACACACACACACACACACACACACACACACACACACACACACACACACACACACACACACACACGGAGAGAGAGAGAAGGTACAGTCGTATCGGCCGGCCACTTGTTTCGCTGGACGGGGTAAAAATATTGTATTAGTGAACATTACCTATTCATCTCATTGGCCACATTGTTAACAGAACCGCCGGCCTAGTCCACGTATACCTGCGGAGTAAAACAAACTGAACCATGATGGACGAAGAAATAAAGAGAGTGATATTAGCGACGGTGATGTATGCACTATGTCCTGTGAGCTACAAACAGTTAGAAGAGAGAGAGAGAGAGGGGGGGGGAACCTCTAAAATGAAGCACTTTTGGGGAATATACAAGGTGTCCGCTTTGGGTCATGCTTGTCACCAGAGGTAAGAAAGGACTTCATGTTCTATTTATTTTATGAAGGTCTAATTTATTTATGCTGGTTTTTATTTTAGTTATGATTATGCATACTTGTAGCTTCACTGTCATACTCGTAATACAGTATACGGCATTCACCAAATTTCCCACCTTGGTGTTGATACTACAGAATCTCTGTAACATCATACGCCCACTGGTAGCCTGCCCACGGAAAGCTGTCCCGACCATTAGGAAAAAATCCACTGAATCCAGTGGAACGGCTGGGTGAAATTGCAGTCATATTTCTGGACCCAGCACTGTCAGTGGCTAGTGTGCCCGAAGTGTAAGAGTGATTGGGGCAACTCTAGTATTGTGTTTCATCTAACACCAAACGATTTTCTTCAGCTAATAGTGAGTCAAATATGACTCACTCAGGTGGACCTTACGATGTGAACACTTTTAGTATTTATTTCAGTTAATGCCATGCGGTTTTATTTAGCTGAGAGTGAGTCACAGAAGCATGAAAGTGTTAATGAACAATTGTGAAGTAATGCTTTGAGTGAAAGTTGTATACATGAGATCTTAATGACTGCCAAACGCATAGTGCAAACTGTGTGAATCCGTGGAAGGTGGGGACGCCTATCATCTACTCTCTCGGTGTGGTGTCTTCAAGTGACTCTACACTGAGTAATAAGCTGTATGTTCTGTAACCCAAGAAACCACAAACTGCGATTGGTGGTAACCAGGTAACATAATGAGTCTTTTTGGTCTAGTGGGTTAAAGGCGCTCCAACTTGGTGGATCCTTAAGGGCTTCCATCTGAGGGATGGTTTGGGTTTATTGCTTACATAATACCATTCAGGGAATAGTGAAGCTGGACGCCCTTGCCTTAAATATTGGAACTAAGCAGCCTAGCCTAGGGTCCCTACTCTCCTGGTGGGTCAAAAATGGACTGAGATGATGAAATGATGGATGGATGAATTTAAGATAGTGATGGAAAGGAATTTGGGCAAGGAAGGAAGATTGAACCCGCAAATGAATTCCTTTCTTGCCTGTAAGTGATGTGGTAATTAGGTGTAACTAACCAAAGTTTAACATACTTATTTAGCGAATTTTAGTGCGTTATTGCCGAATTTCGAGAGTGAGTTGGAGAGGCTTTGGGAGTAGGTGTTCTGTGATCTGGAATGGTTCGGTAATGGAACGAGTGTAGGGAATTTAATTATCCGAGAAGTGTAGCTGTTAGGAAAGGATGTCAGGACTGATGAAGATCCATGAGGGAGGACAAAGCAAGGTTGGGATACTACAAGTGCACTACAGATTGTGAATACGGATGAAAATATGTGTATGATAACTCTCTCAAGGTTGCTGGGAAGTGTAGCTATCACAAAATAAAAATGGCAGAGTGGATGAAGTTTCATGAGAGAGGAGTCAGCAAGGTTGGAAAATTAAAAATGAAGTACAGTATACGAATACGGATGGCAATATGAGTATGGTAGTTCTCTGTGGCCGTCTCAACTCTTGTATTCTCCTCCAGCAAGTATCGGGCGATTTTAATTAGCTGGGAGTGAATCATACACAGGCACAATCATAACAAAAAAACAGCAACAATAGTAACAACAACAACAACAACAGTAATAATAATAATTTATCTATCTATCTATCTATAGCCCAACGCCCTAATCCTGCAAAGAGTGGCCGTAGTCAAAACCCTTTGTCACCCACCATTTGACTACCCTCCCCCCAACTCACTCCCCCCTCCCTCATATATCTCTCAACTCCATCCCTCCACCTCACCTACATACACCCTCTTAGTCAGTCTTTCATGCTCCATTCTCTTCACATGTCCAAACCACCTCGGTGTATTTCCCTTTATCTTCTCAACCACATCCACATCCACCCCACAACGTTCCTTCACTTCTTCATTCGTCAACCTGTCCCTCCATGTCACTCCACATGCTCTTCTCACATAACTCATTTCCACTGCTCTCACTCTTGACTTGTTCCCCTCTTGGAAGGTCCATGCCTCGCTTCCATACGTCAGGGTAAGGATCACAATACTATCATGCAGTGACTTCTTAACTTCCATACTCAGCTCCCTATTTCTCATCACTGCTTTCAGTGAACCAACAACCTTCCTTCCCTGCTGTACCCTTTCACTCACTTCATCCCCCAACGTTCCATCCTTACTCATCACACTACCCAAGTACTTGAATGCACTCACATTCTCCATATCCTCACCATCCAACCTCACTGCACATTCTGTGACTTCATTCCTCTCAAACACCATAACTTTACTCTTGTTTACATTAACTTTCAGATTCCTCTTCCTACACGCTGTCCCAAATTCATTCACCAAACCTTGCAACTCCCATTCATCTTCACTCAACAATATTGTATCATCAGCAAACAGCAACACCGGAATCTTCTAAATCTCACCCTCATTCATTAGAGCCACCCCTACATCAACTGCCCTGCCTTGCACCTCCTTTACAACCCCATCCATGTATATATTAAACAGCCATGGAGACATCACACAACCCTGTTTCAGTCCCACATTGAGATCAAAGAACTCACTCAGCTCACCATCCACTTGCACCGTAGCCCTAGCTCCTTCATACATACTCTTCACAGCACTGAACAATTTACCCTCCACTCCATATATTCTTAACACCTTCCTCATACCTTGCCTATCTATTCTGCCATAAGCTTTCTCCAAGTCCATGATGGCAGCATACACTTTCTTTCCCTTCTCTAGATACTTTTCCACTAAACATCTTAGAACAAATATCTGATCTACACACCCTTTTCCCTTCCTAAATCCCCCTTGTTCTTCTCCAACTAGCTCCTCTGTCATATGCCTAACCCTATCAATGAGTATTCTACCATATATTTTTCCAGTCACACTAAGAAGGCAAATACCCCTATGGTTACCACATACTTCTCTCTCCCCTTTTCCTTTGTATAAAGGAATAATTATACCTGATTTTCAGTCCTCTGGAACCCTTCCCTCTTCCCAAGCCAATGTACACAACTTCCATATCCACTCCACAACAATCTCACCCCCATACCTCAGCATTTCACCACACACTTCATCAGTTCCTGGGACCTTTCGCATCTTGATCATCACTGCTTCCACTACTTCCTCCCTACTGATCTCTTCCTCCCTCCACTCATCTCTTCTTCTCTCAGCCATTCCCCGACCACTTATACTTGCACTGCTCTCACTCTTTACATTCAACAAATCCTCAAGGTGTTCCTTCCATCTCCTCAATTTCTCTCTCTTCTCCACCAACAGTCTATTATTCCTCTCTCTCACTCCCCTACTATTTCCTCTTTCCACTGCCTTACTTTCTTTACCTCCTTCCAAAACAATTTCTTACTCTCCCTACATTTCACACTCAGATTCCTCCCAAATTCTTCATCCACTTTCTTCATACTCTCATTCACCAGTCTCTTCACCTCCCTTCTCCTGCTCACATATACCTCTCTCTTCTCTCTCTCATCTTCACCCCTACCTCTACTCGCTAACCATTCATTATATGCCTTCTTCATTCGCTCCACAGCTCGTTTTACCTCATCATTCCACCATGCTGTCCCTTGCACATCCTTGCATCTCCTCCTCACTCCACAAACCACCTCACACGCTGTGCCTATCTCTTCCGTGAATATCTTACATACGTCTTTCATCCCTTCCAGCTGCCCTAACTCATACCTTCCCAATCTTTCTTCCACTATGCTCTTATACTCTGCCATTTTCTCAATATCTTGCAGCTTCTCCACCCTTCTCACAAGAGCTGTTTCCTCCTGTCTTCCCCTTCGTCTCTTCAACTATTTTATTTGCAGCTTTACCTTGGCCATCACTAAGTGATGGTCTGAGACTCCATTCCCCCACCCTCTCCACACTCTTGCATCCAACACTTGTCTTCTCATTCGCTCATCCAAGCACACGCAGTCTATCATTGCCTCTCGTTCAACAAGTTCACCTTTCATCCTCCTCATTACTCTCCATGTATACCGGTGGATTATCGTATGCCGAAAGTAGGTGCTATTGCCAACCCCTTACCAGCACAGATGTCCACCAAAGCACTACCATTCCCATCTACTTCAGCTGGCACACCCCACTGACCAACCACTCCATCCACTCGTATTTTCCCAACTTTGCCATTCATGTCTCCAATCAAAGCATTCTCTCGCTCCTCTCAGATTTATCCATACATGCTTCTACTCTAACCCAAAACTCATCTTTCACTCTTGCCACTCGGTCCTCTGTCGGGGCATACGCACATACAATCGCCCACGCTTGTATACCTACTTTCATCCTCATCCATACAATCCTTGCACCCACTGTTCCATACTCTCTTATATTCTCCTTCCACTTCTTGCTTATCATCAGACATACTCCCTCTCTTGCCCTCTCATTCTCATTAACTCCCGCACATATACCTAAACCATAATAATAATAATAATAATGATAACTTATAATAATAATAATAAATAATAATAATAAAAATAATAATATAAACTATAACTGTACTACTGCCACTACTGCCACTACTACTACTACTACTGCTGCTGCTGCTGCCGCTACTGCTAATACTGCCACTGGTACTACCACTACTACTACTAACTAGAATTCTGAAGTTGCTGAAGCAATATTCAAGGCACTCCACATTCCAGATGAAAATACCATTGTTATCATTGTAGACCTAATACTAAGGAACTTTCGGTAGGACTAAAATTTTTGTATGGATTTTGACCCGTGACTTTGAGAGCAAGGCCAAGGTCATTCATAGTATGCACATCATGTCCACTCATGACTCACTACATTTCCAAGAAGGGTGGTCATAATCGGTCAAATACTTTCCCATTTAGCACTTTCAGGCAAGAGGTGGCCATTTGGTTTCCCACAGTATCTCAAAAAATATTATTGGGTCTAAATATCAATATCCAGGTGCACTAGTATATGTTAACGACTACGTACCGGAACATTTGCGAAGCAATTGATTCTGTAGTTTTTGCAGCGCAGGAGAGCAAAAATTTAAAACATAGAGGGGGCTAGTGCTGGGCTAGAGCTAGGAAAAAAAAATCTGTGCCAAAAGAAGCCTGCAATCAAGATATATCACTCCTGAAAATTTCAAGTCTCTATCTCGAACGATCTTGGAATGCCAGCCTTCTAGACCTCCCTCCCCCCCTAAAAAATAATAATATCTACAATATCAATAAGAACTCCATAGAATGTGGAGTTCTTAATAATAATTCCTGAAGGGTAGTCGACTGAAAACTTTAATTTATGGAAATAGACATGGACAGCGTTGGGACAGGAATTGCCTCTGAGTAGGTGAAGTGATCAGTCAGAAGAGTGCACTCAGGAAAATATGGACAGGTGCTTGAACAAATGAGAGAGAATTGTTGAAAAATTGCTGTGTACAAAAGAATAAGTTGTAGCTCTATAACACTCGGGCCTCCATGACTTTCTCAACTGAATAAAATCACCTGGTGCTCGCTAGAGGAAATATTTGAGCTGTCCTAGCCGTGAGAGGGATATTAGTGAATGTTAGCACGCTAAGGTGCATTCTCAGCTGAACCAAGTGGTCTGGTGTTAGCTGGATTTAAGTAGTAGCAAATATCTATTCCCTTTCTCTCTCTCTCTCTCTCTCTCTCTTATCCCAACTAATACGATCATACCAGTCCTAAATGAGACAGTTTTAGCAGCCTGGACGTTGTGTATCAACGCCAAAGTGCACGAGAAGGTGTGTTGCATCATTTGGCGCACGCGTAGGACTACTGCATCTTGATTAAATATATATATATATATATATATAAATCTTTTACATTAATTTGCCCCAGATATTCTGTCCATTTGCAACTTATTTCTCGTACCCCAGTGGTAGGCTAATGGAATACTATGGCTCTACATTTTCGTGACTAGGATCATAATCTAGTGTTAATCTCTTGTTCCAACCTTACACTCATGCTGGAGACATGGCAATTTTAGGCCAAGTTAAAGTAGTAGTAGTAGTTATAGTAGTAGTAGTAGTAGTAGTAGTAGTCCCAGGTTCATCTGTAATGTGAACTCGGTGGACTGCAGGATGAAGTTGCCCTTCTGCAGTCCACCATCCCCCTTTCTGGGGATAGCTAGGGAGATAAGGGATGTTTGTATAGCCGGGCAATGAATCCGCCTAGTTATATTGGCGCCATCACGTGATGGCGTCCCTCTCCAGCATCCAAGTTAGAGAAAAAGGGGTATAGCCCAACGGTTCCCAATCACTGTGCCTTGACGACCATTTAGGGAACGTATTTGTAAGCTAAGCTTCAGCCGTATGTAACACTGATTGTATATACGTACATCTTAATGTTTGAGAGGTGCTGGTGAGGGGCGCCTTCACGCAGTTGCACCGATATCACTGGGCGGTGAAGCAGTCTGATTATACAAATGTCTGTCAATTCCCTAATTATTCACCAAAATGAAGATGGTGGGCTGCAGTAAGAAGGCAGTTTCATAGTGCAGTCCACCGGGTTCACATTTCAGATGAACCTAGGGCTGCTACAACTACTACTACTACTACTACTACTACTACTACTACTATTACTACTACTACTACTACTACTACTACTATTACTTAATGTGTGAGTTATCTAATACAGTAAAACAATAAAAGCAAACAGATTTGTTATACTGTACCAATACACAAAGAGACTTGGCTACCTTGTAAATTGGTCAGGATTCTTTATAAGTATGGCCGTACTTGTATCACAGAGCGGGATAACGTTCTCTCTCTCTCTCTCTCTCTCTCTCTCTCTCTCTCTCTCTCTCACAAGGAGGTGTGGCTAAAACACGTTCCTATTAATATTTCATCGTAATGATTACATAGGTCTTTAATAGTAACAGAAGGAAAAAAAATGTTCAAAATAGCTTACGAATAATATTATGTTCATAAGGAGAAAGCAGTATGTTTATCAAATAATTAATAATATTTTCACACTCGTAAATTTTGCACGTAATGAAACATGAAAGGGAGAGAGAGAGAGAGAGAGAGAGAGAGAGAGAGAGAGAGATTCAAGTACCGGAATATGATTGAGGAAAAGCATGCCTGTGCCCAATGCTGTTCATGCCACTTTACCTGAATAAAGATGTTCACCTGTCAGTGAAAGCAATGTATTTCATGAGATCACAAATACTATCGACAATGCAAGTCGTTGTTTAAAGTCTTTATCCAGGCCAGCCACCAATTGTTTAATATCATATTTTTATACCTTATGAATGACTGTGGGTAACGGGCTGAAAAGTCCCCTCCCTGAATTATGCTATTAATTGACGCGTGCATGGATGTTAATTAGTAGAATACAAAAATATCACGGGATCATTTCACTGCATACATGTAAGCTATGCTGTGTACGAAACAGAAGCACGAATAACGACAAAAACTGCCTTGAAAAATGTATCATTATCAAAGGCTGGGAACCACTGGTCTAATTTATGCAGTTCTATACATTAAAAAATACGGGAATATGCCTAAGTAATTTGGATATATAGAACATATGGTGTATCAAAGGCCAGTAGAAATTAATACAGAAGCGAAATTGATGGAAAGTTGGCGAAAAAGATGTAACGTCGATTGAAAAAATTATCGGTCCACATTCCATGCAAAACAACCTGACACCACAGATGGCATACTGTAAAATGTCAGTTGGTCCTACGCAACAACAGCATCCCACCTTCAGATATAATTTACTTGTAATTTTTTTCCGTCAAATCCATAGGAAGTGTTATTCTATACACACTTAAATAATGTTCTTGGGATATCATGAGGTTTATTGATTATTTAAGATATCCTTGGACACCTCCTGCCCGATACGTTTTTGATCGACTGTACATGAGGATAAGGGTAGGTAATAGAAGGGGTACAGGAAGCATGGCAGCTTGGAGTGGTGGAGTGGGGGTTAATTGGAAAAGCGATAATGAATGCCTTTTTGTTGTGGCCACTCTGAATGAACTCTGGCAATTGACTGATATTTATAGAATTTACAAAACTGTTAGTATATATCGTTATATGTGGCTGAATTTAGAGTAACTTCTGTTAATGAACTACGAGAGAGTGTACAGTATTTTCGATATCAGTTATCAGGTCAGTAACATCGTCAGTTGTATTAAAACTGATGTCTGAGTGTTGTGCTGCTAATGGCCTAGGTCGGGATGAATATGCGAGAGGTGAAAATCATGTATCTTCTTCCGAGTGTATTTAAGTTCTTACTCAGTCCATTTACTTATTAAATCCCTTGACCAGTGGTTCTTAAAATGGGGGAAATTGACTGCAAGGAGGGGGATTCCACAGGGCTGTTCTTACTAGCAAGTGTTTGGAGAAAATATAAGGAATCTGGGCTATATAAACATAACACTTAAAATGATTTGGCTGGAAGATATCAACGTTATCCTTAACCATGACGTAATTGCAAGTTACAAATCTGGGGTGGGATTCTCAGACATATTTCCAGTCGATTCTTTGTCGCAGCTATGATTTGTTTTTTCAATTAGCAGTGGAAACTTGGAAAGTTACTGATTTTGATCTTTGTCTTTCCACCCAGAACTAATAACAGCTATCAAAGTTTTGCTTTTGCGATTGTTTTTTGGCAAAAGTACGCAAGGTAAGGTAAATTTCTAATGTCACTGACCACCTTGCAATCACCAATCTGAGATACGACGGGGAATCCATCATAAATGCCTATGAGAATTCCACTCCTGGTACTGTACCTAAACGACCTAAGTCAACCAGAAGGAAAGATGGTGGAAAGAAGCAGCAGTTAATAATAAGGAAGGAACTGGGGAGAAAATACAAGGAAACTACGAGGATTTTGAGAGTTTTTCAAGAGGAAATGAGGTGAAAAGAACTGAGAAACACTGAACTAGTGTATGACTTCATAAGTCATCCAGCAGCGAAGCAGATATGTGATTTTCTTTCAGTTAGCAGGACAGTAAAGCTTATTTTTAACTCCTGTAATTCAAGAAGCTTTGCCAAAACTAAATTAAGTCGTCTTACATAAACGAGGTAAACACGAAAACGTCATCGCAATCAAAGGATGAACCGTTACTCCTTTCAGTCCGACTTTGTTTTATTCTTCTCTGTCCACGTGATTTGTATCCATTTTAGCATAAACTTTTAAAATGTAAATAATCTCATCTTCATGTATTTCTCTGCTAGGGGCTTTCTCAAGCAGAATAAAAATCAATTGCGGCAGCAGCAACAACAACAACAAAAATGTTTTAGACAGTTGCGGAAACATCAGGGCCGTAATATCGAAAGTTGCAAAAGTGTATGGAAGTGAAACATCTCGCGTCCAGAAGACAGTGAGAGACAGCTGGAATAGGCCACTTGTAGAAATGCTCCTGCCTCTATAATAAATCGCTTATAGACGTCCCTATGTGTACGTGTAAAATATAACCATTTCTCCTTTCTCTGAAATCTCCATTCTAGGAGATTTCAATGTTCACCACCACCTTTGGCTCTGCTATCCTTTCACTGATCCACCTGGTGAACAAGCCTACATCTTTTCTATCCTTAATGACCTAGTGCAGCTTGTACAGCACCCTACCCATATCCCTGACTGCCTTGGAGAGAGCTCCAACATACTTGACCTCTTCCTTACAACTAATCCTTCTGCTTACACTCTTAATCTTTTCTCTCCGTTGGGCTCCTACGATCACAACCTTATCACTTTAACCTGTCGTATCACTCCGGTACGGCCTGTGGACCCTCCAAAGAAATGTCGTCTGTTGCACTTTGGAGCTGAAGACTGGGAGGCCCTCAGCCAGTACTTCTTTGATTTTCCCTGAAATGATTATTGCTTCTGTGGCCGGAAGCCATCTGACTCTGCTTTGTGCACTGCAGAGGTTATTCCCTCGGGCATGGAAGCATACATTCCTTCATATCCTTTGATTAATGCAAGAAAGCCATGGTTTAATCACGCTTGTTCTAACGCTGTCCGTAACAAGGAGAGGGCCTATAAAAGGTACCGGAGCTAACACATCCCTGAAACATCTTTCTTACATTTCTGCCCGGAATCGTGCTGAGGCTGTTCTTCTCTCTGCTAAAAATAATTTCATCCATACTAAATGCTCTCAACTCTCCAACTCGAATTCTTCCCACTCCTTCTGTTGCCTTCCCAAAAACCTTTCTAACAACTTTACCTCATCGTCCTTCCCTCCTCTTTCTACCCTGATAGTTTTGTAACTATTTCTTCCACTGATAAAGCAGATCTCTTCACGCAGACTTTCTCCTCCAATTCCACCTTAGATGATTCCGGTGCTGTTCCTCCATCACTTCCCCTCTCTGACTTCCTCATGACTGACATTAAAATTTCTTCAGCTGAGGTATTTTCTGCCATCACAGGCCTTAATACTAACAAGGCGTATGGGCCTGATGGAGTCCCTCCTGATGTTCTAAAGAACTGTGCTTCTGTGTTTACACCCTGCCTAAGCAAACTCTTTCATCTTTGTTAATCAACTTGTACCTTTCCTTCTTGCTGGAAGTTTGCTCACATTCAGCCAGAAGGGTGACCATTCCCAACCCTCTAACTATCGTCCAGTTGCTTTAACATCCTGAATCTCAAAAGTTTTCAAGTTAATTCTTATTAGGAAAATTTTAAAGCATCTTTCTTATCACAACCTTCTCTCTGATCATCAGTATGGGTTCTTTCAGGGACGCCCCACTGGCGATCTTCTCACCTACCTTTTAGACTACTGGTCATCCTCCTTTCGGGACTTTGGCAAAAGCTTTGTCATTGCACTTGACATCTCAAAGGCTTTCAATCGAGTCTGGCATAAATCTTTAATTTCCAAACTGCCCTATTACGGTTTCTATCCTTCTATCTGTGCCTTCATCTCTAGCTTCCTTTCTAGTCGTTCTATAGCCGCTTTTGTAGATGGCCATCGTTCTTCTCGTAGATCTGTCAACAGTGGTGTTCCTCAGAGCTCTGTCCTATCACCAATTCTCTTCCTTTTATTCATCAATGACCTTCTAAGCTGTACATCTAACCCTATCCATTCATACCCTGATGACTCCACCCTTCACCTTTCCATTCAGTTCCTGCAGTGCCCATTTCAGCAGTTACATCAACAAACAAGGGATGAAGCTATGGCACACCTAATGTCTGACTTGGCTTGTATCTCTGACTGGGGTAAAAATAATCTTGTTTTTAATGCATCAAAGACTCATTTCTTACAACCATCAACCTGACAAAATCTTCCACAGATGTACCCACTAATGTTTAATAATATCCAGCTTAATCCTGCATCATCCTTGAACATGCTTGGGGTTTCATTTACTCGGGACTTATCTTGGAAAGATCATATTACATCTCTTGTAAAATCTGCTTCCAAGAGATTAGATGTGCTAAGCTAACTCCGTTCCTTCTTTACCGCTGCACAATTGATGACTCTATGCAAGGGTTTAACCCCCCCTGTGTGGAGTACAACTCTCATGTGTGGGGAGGTTCCCCACATACAGCTCTTCTCAATAAGGTGGAGTCATAGGCTTTTCGTCTCATTAACTCTCCTCCTCTTACTGACTCCCTTCAACCTCTGTCTCTTTGCAGCACTGTTGCATCTTTATCTCTTTTCTATCGCCACTTCAATGATCACTGCTCCTCTGAACTGTCTGCTTGCATTTCTCCACCTCTACGACGGGTGTATAGCACCCGTCTAGCAGCAAACGCTCATCCCATTTCTGTCCAACTCTCTAATCCAAAAGTTAACCGTTTCTCCCAGCCCTTCATTTATGCAACAGGTGAACTCTGGAACTGTCTCCCTCTGTCTGTATTTCGTGCTTCCTATGATCTCCAGTGTTTCAGACGTAGTGTGTCCAAGCATCTCGAAATGGTCAGATCTTGAATTTGGCTCTCTCTTGTATTTTGTTTTTCTATTGGAAGGAACAATTATTGCGGGCTCGTGGCCTTTGGTTCCTTCTTCCTCTCATAAAAAAAAAAAAAAGCCTGTAGGTGCATATCAAAAGTCAGAACACGGATGCAGTGATGTTGGACCATAGTTTGCCTTTGTGGCAGCAGTGAAAATTAGAGGGTTGTGGGTAAAACAGTACCAGTACGGGACACCCCAAGTGTTATGAGAATGGGCCAATTCAGATCTTGCTTCGTGTCGTTTTCCATTATGAGACTGAGACTTAGTAAAAAATACTGATCAGCAATAATAACACTCGTTTGATCGATAGGCATTATCATAATTTGTGGTGGATGTGGGCACCCATCAGTCACTCACTCACATTCATTGTAGAGCAACACCATGGTGATGCTACATTGTGCAACAAGAGAAACGATTTCCCTTAAGCCAGAAAACCATATAATACGCCAGGTGATAACCATACAACCAACCCATAGGTGTTTCCTGTGTGTCAACAAGTGGGTTGGTGGAAGCTTAGTGCCCTTCCCCACAAAGCAACTAACTAAAAAGATAAACAAAATGTCCTGGACCAGGACGGACCTACAGGTGACGTCAAAGGATCGGACAAGGGACACAGTGAGGATGACAATATGAAATGTAAGGAGAGACTGTCAAAGTACTGAGGATGCAAAAGTGAACATATGTGGATTGACTGAGACCAATTGGTGAGGTGAGGGTGTGGGAGAGTGAAATTATGGACTGGGCATATGTGCGAGTGTAGATAAGAACGAGAGGGCAAATGAGGGTGTATATAATGTAGTGATCAAAAGACAGAAGGAGAATATAAGAGTGTATGGATCAGTTGGTTCACGGATTGTGTGGAGGAGACTGAAATTATGAATACTAGCATGGACTGTAGGTACATATATGCTGACGGAAGACAGTGCAAGCAGAGTGAAAGATGAGTTCTGGGCAAATGTGGAAGAAATTATGGAAAAGTTAAAGAGGAATGTGAGGATGCTTTTGATTGGATATATGAATGGAAAAATAAGGAATGTGAAGATGAGTGGAGTAGTTGGTTAGTGAGGTGTGCTTGCAGATATGGATGGGAGTGGTAGTGTTCTGGTGGACATTTGTGTGGGGAGGGGAATGGTAATAGTCAATATCATCTTTAGGCACAAAATGATCCACAGGTATACACGGTGAATGATGGGAAGGGTGGGTGGCGAACTGGATGAATGGAAGGCAATGATTTACTATGTGTGTGTTGATGAGAGACTGAGAAGATATGTGTTCGATGCGAAAGCATACAGTGGCTGGGGATGTGGACCCTCTGACCACCACATAATAATCGTGAGAGTCAATGTACAGATGCACTGGATGACAGAAGGAGAAAAAGGCAAGAGGGGACAGTCCATACAGAGAGGGTAGAAAGGTTGCAGGAAGATGAAGAAAGGCAACATATAAGTAAGGAGTGAAGAAGTGATTGGGTTGCTATGATTTAGAGCAGATGGGGGAGGTGGAAGGTGCATGAAAGATACTCACAGCCGAAATTTGTGCAACATGCGAGGTGGTGTGTAGAGTGAACAGAAGTCGAAAGGGGGTGAAGAGGCAAAACAAGCTGTGGCACAAGAGAAGAAAGCATGTAGTTAGTGGATGGAAAGCAGAGGCATGGAGGAAGCTGAGAGTTGAAACAGAGAATTATATGACGAGAACAGGAAAGAGGTAAAAAGATTTGTAAGAGAGAGTAAGGAGGGAGTGAATGAGAAGTTTAGGAGAAATTTGTGTATAACACAGAGGGAATTTTTAAGAATGTTCTGGAAGGAGGTTAAGCGAGTGACACAGGGTGATAAATAATGTGTATGAGGAAGTGAAATATTCAAACAGCATATTGCTTATGGAAAAGGGAGAAAAAGTAAGCAGAAGCAGAGAACGTTTTAACTAATTTTTAAAAATAGAATGAGCATAACGCAAGTATAAGTGGTTGGGGAATGGCTGAGAAAAGGAGGGAGATGAGATGGGAGGAAGAGATCAGTTGGATACAAATAGTGAAAGCAAAGAAGATCAAAATGGGGAAAGCCCCAGGCATTGATGGAATGTGTGATGAAATGCTGAAGCATGGGAGAGAGATAGTAGTAGAATGGATATGGAAGATGTGCGGATTGGTATGGGAGAAAGGTAGAGTACCGGAGGATTGGAAGTCAGGTATAATTATTCCCCTGTACGAAGGAAAGGGGGAAAAAGAAATGTGTGATAGCCTAATCAGTCGGGGATATGTCTTCTTAGGTTAATAGGAAAGGTATATAATAAGACACTTATTGACAGAGTTGGGAAACTAACAGAGGAATTAGTTGCGGAAAATCAGGGAGGTTTCTGAAGGGGAAGAGGTTGTGTAGATCAGATATTCATCCTAAAAGAAGTTTAGTGGAAAAGTTTATACAGAAGGGAAGGAAGTTGTATCCTGCATTCGTGGATTTGGAGAAAGCATTTGACACAGTGGATAGACAAGGGGTGTGGAAATTATTAAAAATGTATGGAGTAAATGAGAAGCTACTGAATGTCTGAGGAGGACGTATGACGTCACTAGAGCTGCAATGTGTGTGGATGATGAACTGGGTGAATTTTTATATATGAATGTTGGTTTGAAACAGGAATGTGTCATGTCTCCATGGTTGTTCAATTTGTATATAGATGAAATTATAAGATACAAGGAAGGACAGTGGATACTGGAGTGGAACTAATGAGAAAGGGCAGCGTTTGGAAAATTCCTGTTCTATTGTCTGCAGATGATACTGTACTGTTAAGTGAAGACGAAGGGGAACTGCAAGACTTGGCGAATGAGTTTGGGAAAGTATGTAAGAAACGGAAGAGTAAAGTTGTGGTCTTCAAGAAAAATTAAGTTACCAAATGAACAGTGAGCCTGGATATTGAAGAAACGGAAAGTGCGAGTGCATCTAAGTACTCAGGTATTGTGATGAGTAAGGATGGAAGTTTGGAGCATGGAGTGCTTATAAGGTACGGTAGGGAAGAAAGTTTGCTGGTTCACTGAAAACAGTGATAAGAAATAGGGAAGTGAGGATGGAAGTATAAAGTCGCTGCAGGGCAGTATTGTAATCCCCACTCTAATGTATGGAAGCGAAGCTTGGACCTTGTTGGAAGGACACAAGTCAAACGTGAGAGCAGTGGAAATGAAATATTTGAGAGGAGCATGTGGAGTTGCATGGAGAGACAGACTGACAAAAGAGGAAATGAAGGAGGGTTGTGTTGTGGATTTCGATGTAATAGAATGCGTTAGGAGTAATAAATTGCTGTGGCTTGGCCATATGTAGACGATGGAGAGTAAGAGACTAACTAGGAGAGTGTATGTGAGTGAGTTGGAGGAGGGAGAGGAAGGGCGAGACCGAGGATGAGATGTAGGGTCGAAGTGGAGAGGTACGGTCTTTGAGAGGAGGGTGTAAGTTAAGGGAAGGGTAGCGAAATGTCAGGGGGTAGGGCGACATGGGAGTGATTTGTATGTGGCCACCCCTTACGGGATTAAGGCTTCTGGCTACAGATAAGTAGATAGATATATGGATCGATGAACCAAAGATTTCTTTTGTGGGAAGTATAGTTAAATCTTGAATCATATATTGTGACAGCAGCTGAAGATGACGTAATTAACAGATGGAGAGAATATTATGACAATTGGCAGCCACAGCTACTGTAAGAAGACTCTACTGTACTGTTAGCAAGCAACTTACTCGGGTTCGTAAAAAGAGAAAAGAAGAGCATATTAACCCACGGACTGTTATGATGTCCTTTCTTCTTGCAACCACAGACCATTTTATTTTGATCTGGAGAGATTTCTCGAATCAGAAGGGTTTAATAATAGGTTCCGTTTACTTCCTTAATAAGAGAGGCCTTGACAGAGTTAAATAAATCCAGTCTGTAAGGAGCATGAATAGAATGGCATCATATAAAAAAGGTTAATAATGAATGTATCAGCAGCAGTGGTTAGGGTAAGGGGAAAAATTGTGAGGTAGAGTCGTCCAGCCTAAATATCAGCACATGGGGGTCGAAACAACCTTAGAGTCTATAATTTTATGATGTTAACCACATTTAAAGTAATTTTTAGAGAAAATAATATGTAGCAAAGTCAGCTTCAAGTTAAATTCACTGTGCTCATTATGCAAGTACAAATCATGCAGCAGTATCCAAGTGTGAATTTTTAAAACTAAGCTTTAAACTGGAAAAAAAAATATCATAAAAATTATTTTAGAGGACAATTTAACATTTTCTCCAAATCAATGCTTTTCCTTCAAAGTGGAGTCATATTCTGAATATCTTGCTTAGTGGAATTTTTAAGTGGTCACAGACCTTCCACCACCACCATCACCAGTATATATTCTGATCAGATTATGGTGGGTGTTTCTGGTTGCTCCATCTCCAATTACATATACAGTAGTTTTGGTGGGAGTCTATGCAGAAATGGTCTTACTGGCATGAACTGAAGAAAAGTTATTGGAAGACTGTATGCAGACTGTGATACTGTAGACTGTTTGCTTGAATGGAAAGGCAAAAGGGAAAACGCTAAGCTCTATCGAGTCATAAATTTGTGGTTCATACCATGGGAAGTGTATGGCAAATAAGAGGTACAAGACAGATTTACAAAAGGAAGATGTGCAGTTACATTGCTATATAACAACTAGTTTTAGGCTGAAGAAGATTTGTTAGAAGTAACCTTTGTCCATCTTAAGAATAAATATAGCATAAGTGGTGGTCCAGTAGCCAATGTAATAATAATAAATATCGTTAAAGGTGTTGATGAAGTTGATGCAGAGGCTGTGAATGCAGTGGAGCATAGACTGAAATGCAAACGTGCCAAAAAGCTTTGCTGGGTTGAACTGTAAAACTGGGGTGGAAGAGAGATGTGACTCTGCCTTTGTACAACACCACGGGTGATCATAAATCTGCTGAGTATTTTGGAAATGTATGTAACATAGCAAAAGAGTTGGCTAGAAGTATCTTTGACTAGTGAATAATGGTGAGGGTAGTTTTAGGGATGTGTGAATCAGATGTGCAGCAAGACAAAGAAAATACTTTATGCAAATGAGTGACATGTACAGTGCTTAATGGATCTGAAAAAAAATAAATAAATAAATAAATAGATGACAAGGTGAATGAGGAAATACTGTACAAGATGTTATGTGTGCATGATGGTATTTTTTAAAGCAATGAAGCATGTGTAAGAGTAGATGATTGTGCAAGTGGGTAAATATCCATGTCTGAATGAGACAAGGATGTGTAATGTGCTCAAGAGTACCGGTACGCAATAAACGTTCATGTAGGCTACTGGGTTAAGGGAGATCACGATTGGTTAAAGAGGGGTGAAGGTGGCGATTAGTAGTTAAGGCTGGACTATCTCGGCTCTGATGTATGCAGATAGATGCAGGGTTGCTTGCTATAAGTGAACAGGATCGGATATTCAGTTTCTTAATATACTCTCATGAAAAGTGCTTATGTACAACATTAATATTTTTTTTCTTAAGTGATGTTGCTTATTTCAGTAAGAGCACCAGTTAATACTAAAGGTGAAACCTGAAAAAACACGCAGTACATTGTGCAACAACATGCTCTTTTTGCAGTGATAATAGAAATCAGTGAGCAAGCTATGGATATTCCGAGAATTATTTGTTAATAACACATCAATCCTTTCGTTAATCTTACAATACCAAGTGTGTTGTTAGCTTATTTACTTGCTAGTCAGTGTGTCTTGGCCTGGCGTGGTGTGTGGGCATCATGGGTGGTGTGATGGTGTGGTGGCTGGTTGGGCGTGGGTAGCATGGGTGGGCAGCATCTGTGTGACCACCCCTCTTGAGCTAATCCCGACATGTGCCCACAAGGTGCCCCGGGCCCCGTGGTGCCCCACTCCACCACCAGGGCCCTACCGGCCCTCCACACACACTGCCCACGTTTGCACACCAAAGACCCGCCTGCACAGTGACCAGGCCAGCGACATCCAGGCAGGAGTATGGGCGGCGGCAGTGGGTGGGCGAATCATTTTGTCCTACCCCTGCTGCTGCTGCTGGCCGCCCTCACCTCATGCACGCCCGTACCCAAGCTGAGCCGCTCGCCTGGCCACCATGCTGCCCCCATTCCTCAGGAGAACAAGGGGCGTGGGGTGCAATATACCCTGGACCTGTTGCCCCAGCCAGCCTCAAGTGAGGTGGATGAACAGGAGGATCCCCGTCTGACCTCACAGGTGACAATAGAGGCCCAGCTGCTGCCCTGGGCAGTGGGGGCAGCAGGGGATGGCGAGCCTGGCTGCATCAAGGAGGACGTGGCATCTCGGGCGGCACACCTTGCCCTCCAGCACCAGCCACCCCCTGCAGGAGTGTCCGTCCTAGTGTTGCCACCTCCGCAAGGTCAGTATACTCCTGTCATGATACATTTCACTGTGTCTCATGTTCTGTTCTTATGAGTGAAACAAACATTGTGTCTATTATTGATCATTTATGTATAATATTATGTCAGTGTTATCCAAACTAAGGGCTCACCCCCCTGGTGGGGCTAGCAGAATAGGAGAGGAGGGCTCAGCTTTATGGTAAATGATTTAAGTACTGTAGTTTATTTTTTATTTATTTTTTTTTTGCTGAAAATTAACAGAGAACAGCTTTTAAATTCACCTGTTTTATAATACTGTACATGAATTCATCCCTCTTCTGGCTGTGCTTCACAATTTTTGCATTTCGAAAATAAATCGCTGACGATGATTTAAAAATTGGAATCTGAGGTTAACGATTTTGCTGAGTATTCAAACATTTGGCCATCAGCACAAACATCAGTCGTTTTCAGTTCAGCTGTCATGCTAAGCATATTGGGAAATAATGATATTTGTCCTCACCATTTTTTGATAATTTTTTCAGGTCACTGATAAAAAGTATTAAATTGTTATCACTTTTTTCCAAGTCGAATAATTTTTTTATCTTCAATGCATTAAACAAAGAAGGGAAGAGATATTTAAGAAAATCTCAAATGGAAAACCCATTGTGAAAAAAAAGCTTCCCTTACATAATCAGTTTTTTAATCATTAGAGCACCAGTGATAAGCAAAATCATACAGCAAAGACTATAAAAAGGGTATTTTCCATACAGGAGTACTTACCTTTTTTTTGTAAACAGTGTGGGCCTGTGGGTGCTCTCACAATATTTGGAAGTCAGGGGGTAGTCGTAACTCACAGCTTGGAAAACACTGGACTAGGGTGTTGTAAATGTCTGAACATTATGCTAGCTCAGTGTTAGCAAAGGGGTTACGTAGACTGGAGTCTCATATATATGTTCTTACCCTCAGATCAGAAAGAAATGTAATGAATATCTGTCATAAAAAGGGGAACAAGTTTTATTAATTATAAAGTCTGTCTATCTAACTACTGTACTTATAGCCAGATCCCTTAATCCTGTAAGGGGTGGCCACAAACGTTCTGCTGTCCCGTGCCATTTTGCTTCCTTCCCCCCTATTTACACCTCTCTCTCTCTCTCTCTCTCTCATATACCTCTCCAGTCTTTCCCTCCATCTCATCCTCGATCTCATCCTCCCTCTTCCCCCGTTCACCTCACTCACATACACTTTCCTAGTAAGTCTTTCACTCTCCATCCTCTACACATGTTCAAAGCACTTCAATGTAACTTCGTAACTCTTTGTATCACATCCACACCCACACCACAACTCTCCTTCATTTCCTCATTTCTCAGTCTGTATCCCCATGTAGCTCCACATGCTCCTCTCAAATAACTCGTTTCCTCTGCTCTCACTCTTCACTTGTGTCCTTCCAACAAGGTTCAAGATTCACTTCCATAGGCAGCAGGTTAGAGTGGGGATCACATTACTCTCATTCATCGACTTTTTTACATCCATGCTCACATCCCAATGTCTTATTACTGCTTTCATTGAACCAGCAACGGTTCTTACCTGCTGTATGCTTCCAAACGGTTCATGCTCCAAACTTATCTTTACTCGTCGCATTACCCAAATACTTGAATGCGCTTGCATTTTCCATTTCCATACTATCCACACTGCATTCACCGACTTCATTTCTCTTGAAGACCCCAACTTTACCCTTTACTACATTCACTTTTAGATTCCTTTTTTACCTGATCTTCAAACTTTATTCATCAAGCCATGCAGTTCCCCTCTGTCTTCACTTAACAATACAGTGTCACCTGCAAGCAACAGAACAGGAAGTTTCCAAATGCTGCCCCCTCTCATGAAGGCCTCTCCAACATTCATTGCCATACCTTGTATCTCTTCTGTATCTCCATGCATATACAATTTGAACAACCATGGAGACATGACACATCTGTGTTTCAATCCAACATTCAGATAGAAAAATTAACTAGGTTCACCATCCACATGCACTGCAGCCCTAGTGCTGTCATACATACTCTTCACAGAATTCAGCAGCTTCCCATTTACTCCATCACTGGCCTCAGTATTAACAAGGCATCTGGGCCTGATGGAGTCCCTCCTGTTGTTCTCAAGAACTGTGCTTCTGTGCTTACACCCTGCCTAGGCAAACTGTTTCGCCTTTGTCTGTCAACTTGTACCTTTCCTTCTTGCTGGAAGTTTGCTCTCTTTCAGCCAGTCCCAAAGAAGCGTGACCACTCCCAGCCCTCCAACTATCGTCCAATTGCTTTAACGTCCTGTATTTCAAAAGTTGTCGAGTCAATTCTCAATAGAAAAACTTTAAGGCATCTTTCCTATCACAACCTTCTTTCAGATCGTCAGTACAGGTTCTGTCAGGGACGCTCCACTGGCGATCTTCTCCCCTGCCTTTCAGATTCCTGGTCATCCTCCTTTTGGGACTTTGGCGAAAGCTTTGCCATTGCACTTGACATCTCAAAGGCTTTCGATCGAGTCTGGCATAAATCCTTAATTTCCAAACTGCCCTCTTACGGTTTCTATCCTTCTATCTTTGCCTTCATCGCTAGCTTCCTTTCTGGTTGTTCTATAGCCGCTGTTGTAGACGGCCATCGTTCTTCTCCTAGATCTATCAACAGTGGTGTTCCTCAGGGCTCTGTCCTATCACCAACTGTCCTCCTTTTATTCATCAATGACCTTCTAAGCTGTACAGGCTATAAAAAAAGTTTCGGCACCCTTACGACACGATACATTATGATACACCACACGAAGCATTCTGAATCATCTCCTGAATTTCGGTGTGTGTTTGGTATCCATGGCCCTGTGTTGCTGGTGCGTGTTACTTCGTCAGCTAATGATGAAATCCAGTGGGAGAGTGAGAGAGGTACAGTGGTATCAACCACACCACGTATTCTTGCCGTCTGTAACAGTGATCATTGCGAAAGGTATCAGAGCAGGGGGTGCCGAAAATTTTTTTAGAGGGTGTACATCTAACCCTATCCACTCATACGCTGATGACTCCACCCTTCACCTTTCCATTCGGTTCCCGGAATGCCCATCTCGGCAGCTACTTCAACAAACAAGGGATGAGGCTATGGCACACCTAATGTCTGACTTGGCTCGTATCTCTGACTGGGGTAAAAATAATTTGGTTGTTTTTAATGCATCTAAGACTCAGTTCTTACCCCTATCAACCCGACAAAATCTTCCACAGCTATACCCACTAATGTTTAATAATATCCAGCTTAATCCTACATCATCCTTAAACATGCTTGGGGTTCCATTTACTCGGAACATATCTTGGAAAGATCATATTACATCTCTTGTAAATTCTGCTTCCAAGAGATTAGGTGTGCTAAGCCAACTCCGTTCTTTACCCCTGCACGATTGTTGACTCTATACAGGGGTTTTATCCGCCCCTGTGTGGAGTACAACTCTCATATGTGGGGAGGCTCCCCACATACAGCTCTTCTCAATAGGGTGGAGTCGAAGGCTTTTCGTCTCATTAACTCTCCTCCTCTTACTGACTCCCTTCAACCTCTGTCTCTTCACCGCACTGTTGCATCTTTATCTCTTTTCTATTGCTACTTTAATGGTCACTGCTCCTCTGAACTGTCTGCATGCATTCCTCCACCTCTACGACGGGCGCGTAGTACCCGTCTAGCAGCAAACTCTCATCCCTTTTCTGTCCAACACTCTAATACAAGAGTTAACCATTACTCTTAGTCCTTCATTTATGCAACAGGTCAACTCTGGAACTGCCTCCCTCTGTCTGTATTTCCTGCTGCCTATGATCTCCAGTCTTTCAAACGCAGTGTGTCCAGGCATCTCAAAACGATCGGATCTTGAGTTTGGCACTCTATTGTATTTTGTTTTTCTCTTGGAGGGAACTGTTATTGCGGGCTCATGGCCTTCTGGTTCCTTCTTCCTCGTATAAAATATATATATATATATATATATATATATATATATATATATATATATATATATATATATATATATATATATTGTTACGGAACAGAGAAAGATAATGTACACTTTAAGTGAGAATACTAAAAATCACTGCTGTCCCGTTAAGTTCCAGGTTCAAAACAAAAGAGTTAGGTAAAATTACAAGTTAAAGTTTAATGCTCAAACTAACAACAAAACATTCAGGACTCATAAGGATAATGTAATGGCAAAAAACAGGCTAAATATATGGTTAACTGCAATAGCCTCTATTAACATGAAATTAGCAAGAGTAAATTTACCTAAGTCAGCCCTGATAAAATAAAAACACACTGGGTAATGCTCAGTTAATGCAAGATAAATTATTACAGATACAAAATATTATTAATGATGACTGACATAAAGAATCCTGCATGAATTACAAAAACTTCACTAGGCCTACAAATTAACAACTTATGCTATACAGTACAAGAACAAAATGCAATAACACTTATACTCAAAATACACAGCTGCTAGATGTTTGGAGATTTCCTGAGCACTCACAACTGTACAGGGGAGGACAGAGATGTGAACAAAATGAGGAGTAGATCTAAGTGGCCATGATGCAGAGACTGAGCTCATTATATAGGGGCCAGCAGAGCTTGATACAACTTGTAAGAAGGACGCGCAAATGAAGCCATGGGGACAAAGAGTTGACAATCCCGCACTGAACAACAGAAAGGACTACTTACTCTACTATAACGGTAGAAGGGGGGGACTGAGGCAGAACACGCTCGTGATCAAACATGCAGCATACTGTGCGTTAAAATTACACAAAGGATGATGAAATCATAGGCTATGTAACACCTCCCCACAAAGAAAAAGAAATTTACAAAGGAAATTTCTTATTACTCTAAAACAATCTGTATATGGCATTACAGAACATGCAAAAGTCTTTCCTAGTGTTACAAAACATGAGATCTCCCTAGCACGTTCAGTCATAGGGACTTGCCAGTATCCCTTTAACAAATCAAACTTACTTATGTACCTAGCCTTTCCGATCTTGTCTATGCAATCTTCCACACGAGGGAGAGGGTAAGTGTCTGTTTTAGTTATCTGATTAACACGTCTGTAGTCGATGCAAAGCCGCTGTGACCCACCTGGCTTAGGGACTAGAGTGACAGGAGAACTCCACTCGCTCTGACAGGGCTCATCTTGTGGTCCAACATGTAGCCAAGCTCCTTCTCGATGAGAGGAACTTTCACTGGGTTCACACGGTAAGGAGGCAATTTAATTGGCTTTGCGTCTCCAACATCGACATCATGCATCAACACAGTGGTTCTTCCTGGAGTGGCACGGAACACTTGCGGGTACTCCTGCAGTAATGCCGAAAACTCTTGCCTTTCCTCGGGAGGTAGATCAGAAAGCTTAGTCTGGAGATCATTCATGATATCAGGATTCTTCCCCAAACTATCACTCAGGCTCATACTGCATGGGAGAGCTTCACTTGCAGACTCGGGTGGAACAGCTACAGTGCAGACTGGATTATTTTCGTCCCGCCTGTGATATAACTTTAGCATGTTGATGTGACATAGTTGCTTGTTCTTTCTACGATCTGGTGTGGCGATGACATAGTTGACATCACTGAGTTTCTTCTCCACGAAATAAGGACCACTAAACTTGGCTTGAAGAGGTTGCCCATGCACTGGTAGCAGAATCAAAACCTGATCTCCTGGCTGAAAGTGGCGTAACCTGGACTTCTTATCATACCAAGTCTTCATCTTCTCCTGAGCAGCTCCTAAATTCTCTCTCGCCAGCTGTAAAGCAGTGGACAGCCGTTCTTTGAACTTCATCACATACTCCAGCAGGTTGACGTCATCTTCCTCCGACAGCCAGCATTCCTTGAGTAACTTAAGGGGTCCTCTTACCTCATGGCCAAACAGTAGTTCAAAAGGTGAGAAGCCCAGTGATTCATTTGGAGATTCTCTTGCAGCAAACACAACGAATGGAAGACCTTTATCCCAGTCTTTCTGATGTTCCAAACAGTATTTCTTGAGCATCGATTTGAGTGTTTGATGATATCTCTCCAACGCTCCTTGAGTCTGGGGATGGTAAACTGAAGACGTGATCTGGGTGATGCCCAACTCTTTCAGAGACTGCTTGAAAACATTTGACATGAAATTACTTCCCCGGTCTGACTGTACCTCCTTGGGTAGACCAAACTTTGTGAAGAACCCTAGCATTTCCTTAACCACGTTCTTTGCTGAGATATTTTTAAGTGGAATGGCTTCAGGGTAACGAGTAGCCATATCAATCAGGGTCAACACATAAGAAAATCCTGAAGAAGTCTTAGGAAGAGGGCCCACAATATCCACCAACACACGGGTGAATGGCGCCTCAAAAGGAGGAATGGGAACTAGAGGTGCAACCTTTTTGGTCTGATTACACTTCCCCACAACTTGACAGGTGTGACAAGACTTACAATACCAGGAAACGTCCCTGAAGATACCTGGCCAGTAGAAGTGTTTCAAAATCCGTGCCACAGTCTTCCTCACTCCAAGGAGTCCTGCCAAACTGGAATCATGAGCCACTCTAATGATATCCTGCCTACAAACACGAGGGATGACAACTTGATGTACAACCTCCCATTCACAGTCAGCTGATGCTGTTGGGATCTCCACTTCCTCATAAGTACTCCTGACTTTATATAATAACAAGTAGAAGCACCGGCTGACTCTTCCTCACTGCAAGCAGAGTTAGCTAGACCTTTCAACTCAGGGTCAGCAACCTGCAACTCAACCAACTCTTGACGAGACAAATTATCAACACTACGGGGTACTGCCTCATCTGGTGAGTGGTCCAAATTAGCAAGAAAAGTGTCAGCTAGGATAACATCATCATCATCATTATCCTCTAAATCACCAGTAACTTTAGACTTAGCCCTAGTGACAGCACATGCAGGGAACACATCAGGGACATCACAATCCTGGGACGCAGCCACTGGCTCACTAGACAACTGAGGAGCTGGACACACTTGACTTCCACCAATATCATTTCAAAGTAAGAAAGTTACACCTGACATTGGGAGTGTCTCAACCAACCCAACCATAACGGAACCATTAACAAAACCAGACTCTAAATTCACTCTGCACAGAGGAACAGAGAAGTAATTATTCCCTACACCTTGTAAGATTACAGTTTCATCAGAGGAATTAACATTAGAGCCTAGAACACTGGTCAGCATAAGGGATTGGCAAGCACCTGTATCACGATATATTTGAACTGATTTCCTGTCATTACTGTCCAGAGGACTGACAAAACCATCAGACAGGAAATTAGCACATGAACTCTTGAGAGTGTCACCCACGTTACTGCTGAAAAGAGGAGCTCCATCATGAGAATTTAAGTTACCCCTCAAAGCAGGTTCAGTTAACTCAGTTAAAGAATTCTGGGAACTCTCAAGAGTGGACACTAGACCAATTGACTGAATATTTAAAGACTCCTTTTTGTTCACATCACGCTGTCTCCTGAAACATTTCTCCGTAGTATGACCAAGCTTACTACAATAAGTACATTTACTTTTCTGAAATCTAGAGGTGAAGCTAGTATTTACTTCCTGAGAAACATCATCTTTATTCTCTTTCCTGTTACCTGTACTCTGAGTAGAGGCAACGTACTTACTCTCAGCTTTCCTTTTTTCTCTAGAATATCTCTTGTGAGTGAGAACATATTCATCAGCTAAAACTGCAGCATCAGACAAATTATCTATTTTTTTCTCATCAAGATATAGGCTTACATCTTTATAAATACATCTTTTGAAATCCTCCAGCAAAATCATCTGCTTAAATTTACCAAAATCAGAATCCACATTCTTAGAATTTAACCACTTCTCTAACATATCTTCTTTGATTTTTGCATACTCAACATGGGATTGCTTATCTTGCTTGTAAGTTGTCCTAAATTTTACTCTATAGGCTTCAGGAACAAGCTCATAGGCCTTAAGAATCAAGCTCTTAACTACATCATAATTATCAGATTGATCCTGAGGCAAAGATGCATAAGTTACTTGAGCTTTACCGGTGAGAACAGTTTGAAGGAGTACTGGCCAATACTTTTTGGGCCAATTAAAATCTGTAGCTACCCTCTCAAACAACTGAAAATACTTGGTTAAATCAGATTCATTAAAAGGAGGGACAAGTTTAACATTTTTAGCCACATCAAAATCATCAGAGCTAGATGATCCAGTTCCACCTTGTTTCATGCGATACTCATGGTCTGCCTGAATCCTAGCAAGTTCAATTTGTGCCTGAGCCTGTACCTGTGCCTCTTAAATACGAGCATTTGCCTGAAATTCAGCCTCCTGAATACGAGCCTGAGACTCCGCCTCCTTAGCATTTGCCTGAAATTCAGCCTCCTTAACACAAGCCTCCTTGGCCTGGGACTCAGCCTCCTTAGCACGTGCTTGAAATTCAGCTTCCTTCACACGAGCCTCCTGCAGGGCTAGCTGTAACTTAGCTAATTCAATCTGCGTTTGCTCATTTGGAGGAGTTACATTAAACAAGCTTTTATTAATCATGCCAACAATTTGATCTTTAGAATGATGAGAGTGAACTGCAATTCCCAATTGTTGAGCAACAAGCTTAAGTTCATTCTTTGTTCTGTTTTCTACATCACACACTGTTTGCACATTTGACAAAAAATCTTTGGCTTCATCAAGTGTAGTAATAGTAGACATCATGAATAAGTAACAGTCACAAAATATCAAGCAATATCCTTATGATAATATCCTGAATATCCTGATATGAGGTCGCCAAATTTATGTTACGGAACAGAGAAAGATAATGTACACTTTAAGTGAGAATACTAAAAATCACTACTGTCCCGTAAAGTTCCAGGTTCAAAACAAAAGAGTTAGGTAAAATTACAAGTTAAAGTTTAATGCTCAAACTAACAACAAAACATTCAGGACTCATAAGGATAATGTAATGGCAAAAAACAGGCTAAATATATGGTTAACTGCAATAGCCTCTATTAACACGAAATTAGCAAGAGTATATTTACCTAAGTCAGCCCTGATAAAATGAAAATACACTGGGTAATGCTCAGTTAATGCAAGATAAATTATTACAGATACAAAATATTATTAATGATGACTGACATAAAGAACCCTACATGAATTACAAAAACTTCACTAGGCCCACAAATTAACAACTTATGCTATACAGTACAAGAACAAAATGCAATAACACTTATACTCAAAATACACAGCTGCTAGATGTTTGGAGACTTCCTGAGCACTCACAACTGTACAGGGGAGGACAGAGATGTGAACAAAATGAGTAGATCTAAGTGGCCATGATGCAGAGACTGAGCTCATTATATAGGGGCCAGCAGAGCTTGATACAACTTGTAAGAAGGACGCGCAAATGAAGCCATGGGGACAAAGAGTTGACAATCCCGCACTGAACAACAGAAAGGACGACTTACTCTACTATAACGGTAGAAGGGGGGGACTGAGGCAGACCACGCTCGTGATCAAACATGCAGCATACTGTGCGTTAAAATTACACAAAGGATGATGAAATCATAGGCTATGTAACAATATATATATATAGATATATATATATATATATATATATATATATATATATATATATATATACTTAATATTCTCCACATCCCTTGTTCATCCACTGTGTCATATGCATTTTCCAAATCCATCATTGTACCTTACAACTTCTTCCCTTCCCCAGAAACTTTTCCACTAAACATTTTTTGATGAATATATGATCTAGCCAGCCTACAGTATTCCCTCCAGAAATCTTCCTACTCTTCTCCAACTAATTCCTCTGTTATTCAGCTAAATTTCAATAAGTGTCTTACCATATACTTTTCCTATAACACTAGGAAGACAAATGCCCATGTGGATATTACACACTTTCATCTTTGTACAGAGAAAAAATTATAGCCGAGTTATAATCCTCCAGGGTGTTAATTTCCTCACAGGCCAGTTTGCACATCCTCCATATCCATTGTACTAGTATCTCTCCCCTGAGCATCAGCATTTCACCACGCACTCCATGGAGCTTTCCTCATTTTGGCTTCCTTTAATGCTTGCACCACTTCTATCGTACTGATCTCTTCCTCCTTTCTCATCTACCTCTTCCTCCTCCCAGCCTCACCCCAACCACCTATACTTGTGTTACTTTCATTCTCTGTGTTCAACTATTCATGAAAGTGTTCTCTCCATCCGCTCTATTTTTCCACCTTCTCCACCAGCAATCTGCTATTTTAATCTGTTACTCCCCTACGATCTTCTTTAACAACCTGTCTTACTCTCTTAATCTCCTTCCAGAAAATTTTCTTATATTTCACCCATTTTTCACTTAAATTCCTTCTAAGTTAATCATCCTCTCACTTCTTGCTCTTTCTTACTCTTCTCTCAGCTTTTCTACATATAGCTCTTTTTTTCGTCTGTCAACTTCCTCCATGCCTCTGGTTCCCATCCACTCACTATATGCTTTCTTGCTTTGTGCTACAGCATGTCTCACCTCTTCATTCTACTATGCTGTTCCATGCACCCCCTTTCGTCTTGTCTTCACCCTACACAGCATCTCACAATCTACACAGATTTCTTCAGTGAATACTCTGCACACACCTTCCACCCCTCCCATCTGATCTAGAACATATCTAGATCATATCTACCCTATCATTCCTTCACATATCTCACATATTCTTCCCCCCCCCCTCTTTTTTTCTTCCTCCTACAACCTTTCTTCCCTCTTTGTATGGACTGCTTCCTCCTGCCCTTCTGTCCTATTCATTCAGTGCATTTCCTTCTTGACTTTCACCACTATGGTACTAAGTGGTGGTCAGAGAGTCCACGTGATTAAACTGTCTATGCTTTCTCATCTCAGCACATACCTTCTCATTCTCTCATCCACACACACATAATCAATCATTGTCTACCTTTCATCCAGCTCATCACCCACCCTTCTTATCACTTTCCATGTATACCGGTACCTGTGATTATTTTGTGCCCAAAGAGGATATTAGCTATTACCAATCCTCTCCCCACACAAACGTCCACCAGAGCATCCACTTCTGCAGTCACACCCCATTCACCAACTACTCCATCAACCTTCATATTCCCTACTTTTCCATTCATATCTCCGATCAGAAACTGTCTCGCTCCTCTCAAACTATTCTATGCATGCTTCCACATTTGCCCAGAACTCTTCTTTTACTCTGCACCGTCTTCTGTTTGCGCATGTGAGCATACACACACAGTTGCCAACACTTGTAATCCTACTTTCAGTCTTACCCACACAGTCCATGAACCAACTTATCAATACTCCTTGAAATTCATCATCCAAAACACAACAATGCATATACACCCATACCCCGATTTCCGAAGATTCAATAACTGACGATTTGTTAGACTGAACAAAAGAAATGGAGGAACATTCCCACAATCCAAACATCCATCCATTCGCTAGTTGACCACTCCACCCCTCCCTAGATTTGAAACAAGCTTCTCTGAATGTGATGCGGTGGTGCACACGGCTCTCCCTGTTCTCCCTCCATCCCCTCTCTTCTCCCTCCATCCCTCCTTCATTCCCTACCATGCTCATCACAGCCAGGCGTGTCTCCCTCACCATCCCCCCGCCCTTCCTAATCCCCCTTTGTCTAACTCCCCATTTCCCTACCCTCCCCCACTCCAACTTGCCTCCCAAGTGTGTGTGTGTGTGTGTGTGTGTGTGTGTGTGTGTGTGTGTGTGTGTGTGTGTGTGTGAGAGAGAGAGAGAGAGAGAGAGAGAGAGAGAGAGAGAGAGAGTATGAATCAGTAAGAGTGAGCAAGAGAGTGAGTCAGTGAGAATGAGCGAGAGACTGAGTCAGAGTGAGTGAGAGTGGATGAGAGAGTGAGTCAGTGAGAATGTGTGAGAGAGTGAGTGAGTGCGAGTGAATAAGTGAGTGGCATTGGGTTGGGGGGGAGGGGTAGTAGGGCATTTTGGCTTTCTTGTCTCCCTCCCTGACCCCCTACCCACCTACACCCCTGCTTGTCTCCCTCCCCATCCCCCGACCCTCCCCCATCAACACTTGACTCCCTCCCCCACTCCAGATTGTCTCCCTCATGTCCCCCCACCCTCCCCCACCCGTGCATGTCTCCCTTCCCATCCTTCCGTTCACCACTACCCCTTCTGCTTCTTGGCGCACTGCCAGCTGCCTGCCCGTCAGTTGCCTAGAAGCATTTCGTACCATACGTTCTACCACCATACCTTTCTGCATGTGATGTTTAATGTTTCTTTCTTTCTTTTTTTTTCGCAATAGTATTGTTTATGAGGATAATAACATTACCGATGGTGTTTCTGTGTCAGTTTATATTAAGCTATGTGAGCGTTTGGGTTTCGCCCTGGAATGCATCTCTGGCTTTTCTTCAGTATCTTATAGGGAAAATTCTGTTGATATCCAACATATTCGCTGACTGAACACTCCCACTGGTACACAACATTGCTGGAAATCGGGGTATGGGTTCCTTTGCCTTCTCATTCTTATAAAGTAAATTCTTGTAATAGTCGATACATGACTGTGCTGGTTTGCTTCACTGTATCATTTTCTTCAGTGAACAACCAAGTAGGTGTATTTCTTTTAAAACTTTGAGGAACAGTTATCGTAACCTGACTCAGTTGGTTATTATGGAAATGGATGTTTTGTAATGTTTCCTCATAATTCTGACATTTTATCATGTTTATACAAGGCCTAGGATTTTGCATATGGCTCTGTCATTAAAAATGAATCCAATAACAATATTCAGTGTAAATGATTCAGAGATGTTTTTACCCTGCAAAAGGCACGCTGATTTTCCTAAGCAACAGACAATCTACAGTATACGGTACTGTAAGCGAGGTTCCTGTACATTACAACATAATGTGCATATTAGTACTAGGCTTAGTAGAAGTGGTAATGGTGGTGGTGCTGGTGCTGGTGGCCCCAGGCTAATCTTACATGTGAATCTGATGCATAGCAGACTGAAATTACCCTTCTGTGGCACACAACCTCTTGTTTAAGTCACTGCCATCACACGTCAGCATTCTTGTCCAGTACTTAATGTAAAGAAAAAATAATTATGCAAGCTAATTATGATTCATAATTAGAGTAACTCAAGAACCCAGTATATATTATTTTTAACTTAATTTGGTATAGATTTTCATCCTTTCAGAACTTATTTCACATGGCTTAGTGGCATAAATAGTTAATACTGTGGCTATACATCATTGACATTGCACTTCTCCTTGACTTATTAAATGGGGTGATGGTAACGTCAGGTCAAGATAAAATAAAAGCAGCATATTCTGTGATGAAAATATCTGAACAAATAATATCATGGAACAAAGGAATGATCCAAGTATATCTGTCTGAACTTGGAGAATGTGGACCCCAACGCTGGTTGCCATACCAGAGCAATTTGACACTGTGCTGGACCATAGACAGCGTTTTGTGTGTTAATCTATTTATTCTATATCCTATGGTGAGGTGAAGTTAGGTGCTGTGCACGCAAGTTATCGTACGCGTCATGAAACCTTCACTAAACCCCGTTTTTCTAACCTGACAAAAATATCCTTACCCTACTTCCTTCCATTGATGATTAAGTGTAGTCAGACTGGAGGATATATTTGACTAATAAGCAAGGAATCTAATTCCCATTTCTTAGCTAAGGCTCATTAAATTTCATGGAACCACAGATTAATTGAAGTCATGAAAGTGGCCCAATTCCATCAGGTGAAAACAAACTTACTGTCGTCACTTTGGTTGACAGCGCATTCATACTGGTCGGAATGAATGTAATGAGTTGCTTAAAATAACCATACTTAAATGTAAGGGAATTTGCTGTCAGCAGATTTTAAACCTTTCATTTCACAAACTTTTTCATTTTTCTCTCCTGAGGAGTCAGTTCAGCTTAAACTTCTGCAGCTGGAGGAGTTAGATAAAGCCATCATCAACCTTATCAACAAGAGGCTTCTCTTAAAATGAGAGATCGTATGATGGCGCAGCATGAACAAGCTAAAAAGACGTGATGATCGAATTGAAGAAGTTAAGCAATGTTGAGAGGATTCTCCCAGTAAAAATTTCACATGCGTAATTGTAAGGTATGAACAATATTTACTGATTTTAAACCAGCAGCCTCTTCAGATGAGCCTACAGTGTCCAGTTCTGACCAGAAATCCATTATACAGAATATATATATATATATATATATATATAGATATATATATATATATATATATATATATTCATATATATATATCTATCTTTCTATATATATATATATATTGATATATATATTTCTATCTCTCTATCTATCTATCTATCTATCTATCTATCTATATATATATATATATATATATATATATATATATATATATATACCGTATACATATTAGCGAGTGGCGATTTTTGATAAAAATACTCCGTCGCGTCCCGTGAGATCGCCAAAAAATCTGTTTGGTATTTTTCTGACACTCCCCGGATTTACCTATATCTAATGTAAAAATAATTAGGTCGATTATATTACGGCTCTCGTGAAAGAAACGAACAAACATACAGACAGATTCATACATACACAGCTTAACTTTATTATGAACTGTGTATGTGTGTGTGTGTGTGTATGTGTGTGTGTGTGTGTGTGTGTGTGTGTGTGTGTGTGTGTGTGTGTGTGTGTGTGTCCTATTTTTTCTACTGCACAGCAAAATTTTGAATTGACGAAGACCTCCGCCCCGATTAAATTTCGGGAAGGAAGGAACCGGTGAAGCTCTCTTTCTACATCCGTGACAAGGGGAGGTGATGGTGTAGGGCCCCTACCTCGGTATGCTAGTTTTACTAAAAGCATGAGGGGTGTAGGTTAGGGAGTCCATCATCCACTCAATTGAAGTGCTGTCTGCTTCACCTTTTTCCTCAATAATTTTTCCCCTGTGTCTGCCCTCCTCTCTTCCTTTAATCTTCCATCTTTTTTTCTTACCGCCTTTTAGTGCTGTTATTTCCAATTCAGTTGACACTACACTGAATGACAGGCCTAAAGGTTTCCTGTAACCCAAAAAACCAAATGTGGTACAACGCTGGATGGTAAGCATATAACCAAATACCAGAGTGATGTGGAGACTGCTTTGGTGCTGCTGTTAACTGGGTGGAGAAAAGCATAGCCTATGTGGTGTCACTCCAGAAACCAAACTTCCACACTCCTTCCCATACCTCGTAGTGTTAAGGTTCTCTCTCCCACAAGGGAACATTGATTTACTGCATGCAGCGGCCATAAAAAAAAAAATAATAATAATTTGGTTTTACTCCAGGTATCCCCGAAGGGTCTGGGTAGAGGACTTTTGGACTGGGGCATGTAGCATTTTATGACCGGATGCCCTTCCTGATGTCTACCAATGACCCTTGGGTGGATTCGATCCTCCGACCCTTCGGCCAGAGTGAAGCGCTCTAACCCACTGAGCCACGGCTGCCATCCAGGAGCAATTGTTTGCCTAAGGTTGATGGGTCTGCTCGGGCAGACAGACCGTGGTTACTCAACAGGAACATCTATGAACATGACGAGGGTTACTGGAGTGGGTGGTGTAGATGAGAGGATGGTGTAGGTTCGTGAGAGGGTGGTGACGGTGGGCGGGTAGGCGAGTGGTGGAAGTGAGAGGATGGTGTAGGTGGTGAGTGGTGTAGGTGGTGGGGTGTAGGTGTGAGGATGGTGTAACTTACATCAGCTCAAGTAAAAAAAAAAATCACCATAAAAGAAAGGGCAGGAAGCCATTAGAGAGGAGATAGGATGATGAAGAATACTGTCAGATTTATTCTAAAAAAAAAAAAGATTTTGCTCAGAGGTACCTCCACGCCAACCATGTTTTAGGCAGAATGGGATCAGTGAAGACCTTTATCTCCAAATCCTTGGCGGGGGGTGAGCGTCTTCGGACCCATCATATCTGATTAATGTAAGATGAGTGAGCAGTGTAAGAAAAAGGACAGTGTAGGTGGGAGGCTTCAGTAGGTGGGAGGCTTCAGTAGGTGGGTGAGTGGTGTAGGCGGGCGGGTTTAATAGATAGGAGTGTGATGTAACTCATATCACCTGAGATTTCAAAAAGGATAACCTTATAAAATAATGGGTGGGAAGATAAATCGAGTGATAGTGGTGAGGATATTACTGCGAAAACTGTGGCAGTGACAGCAAGAGGAATATGATTGAATTTTACCAAGAACAGCAAAATGTGCAAAGTGTTATACCTCCACCCGGATCAAGAGTCGTATAACCCACCCCTATATATATATATATATATATATATATATATATATATGGATATTGATGTCAAACTCGACCAGAAAAAACGAAGACAGAGAGAGACAACTGGCTGAACAGGAGAATAAAGAGCGTGAGGAATGTCATCGAGCAATAATAGAGGAAATAGTGGAGCTGGAGGAGAGCCCAACGAGTGATGACGACAAAGCAGGTGACGATTATACTGATATAGCAACTCTCCCTTTCGGCCGCAGCTCCTCCTCTGAAATGCCAACGAGCAGGAAAATGAGTTGTCACTTCTGCAGATGCTGTTGCTTTAGATCGGACCAAGACCGTGCTGCAGTCCATGTGCTTTCTGCGACCATTTTCTTCCTGTGGACAAGATTCAAAAGTATATACTATCAACAGGCAAAATATCCGCAGAGATCAAATCAAGAGTAGGAGGGAATCCGCAGAATGGCTGGAGAAATCATTCTATCCAGCTGTGCCACTTGTAGTGCACTGGGATGGACATTAAATTGCTCCCGATGTAACAGGAGCAAATGTCACTGAACGCCTTCCAAGTCCCGTCTCAAGTGATGGAGTTTCAAACATTTTGAATGTACCCAGTTTGGAATCAGGGACAGGAAAGGCCATTGAAATGTCATCATTGAAACCTTGAATGACTCGGGTATATCTGAACGTGTGGTAGGAATGGCATTCGACACCAGTGCCAGCAATATTGGATTGTGGGCAGTGGCTTGCACCCTTATTCAACAACAGTTGCACGAGGATCTCCATCTTGCTTGTAGGTATCTAATTTTTTATATCCTTTTTCAAAAGTCCTTCACCATTTGCCTTGGACTGTCCTCTGGTCCCGATATTCACATATTCAAGCAGTTCAATGCCAAGTGCAATACTATTGACACAAAACGCTTTCAGACCTTGAATGACAATGAGGAAATGCTGGTGACTGATGATGAGCAATGTGATGAGCTCATAGCATTTTGTATGAAACAGTTGCAAGAAAGCCATCCTCGAGATGATTATCGAGAGTTGCTAGAACTGTCCATTATTGTCTTGTGTGGTGTACCGCCCCGTGGAACACGGTTTCAGTGCCCTGGTGCTTGCTGCCATACTAGATGGATGGCTAGAGGTACCATACATACAGTATCAAAGTCTATCTTTTCCATCATCAGACAAGCACCACACTGAAGCAAGGTCGAGGATTGAAGTGGTTTGTTGTGTTCATCAAGAAGCAACACCTGAAATCATGGTTCATGGCAACAAAATCAGCAATTGCTCCAGCAAACGATCTGAGGCTTCTCCAGGAATTGGCACTTTATCCTAATTGGGACATCTCACAAGGCTGCTTGAAAGCATTTGGTTGTCACTTGTGGTATTTGTCAGGGGAATTAGACGGATTGGCCTTTTTTGATCCAAATGTTGACACTAAAGAGAAGTGAAAAATGGTGAAGATTTTTAATGAAGTAGGAAGTAAAGAACAACTAAAGAGAGCAACAGTTGAACTTGAGGCAACAGCACTAATCAGAAAACAACTTCACGTTTTGTGACCAGTAACGCCAAGAAGATCTTCACACTAGTTGACCTTCCTCATTTATTCCTAGAATTCGATCCATCCACATGGGAAAGTAGTGAGAATTACAAGGAAGCTGAGCGCATCACCCAGGGGCTACAGGTAACAAATGACTTTACGGAGGGAGGAGTAGCACTGATTCAAGTGTTAAATACAGTGTTCACCAAGGACGAAGATCAATGGCAATTTGTTCTCCAGGTCGTTGGTCAGCACAGGCAAGTGTATCCAGATGCGAAGAAGGCTACAGTTGGTAGATATTACAAACCATAAAATTATGCAACAATGAGTGGGAGTTGGGTTCCCATGATACCCTCCCCCCAGAGAGTGGCCATCACTCAGCAAAGAGGTGGACCAAGGTATCCCATTGGCATATCACAATTACGCCACAACAGTATAGCCTTGCACATGATGCGGCAGAGTTAAAATTATCTAATAAGCATGGAGATTTGCATACATAACTTTTTAATCAATAGGAACGAAGTCCCGCAGCAGCTAAAGCAAAATTTTCAAGCTGAAAATGAAGGACCACCCTATATATATATATATATATATATATATATATATATATATATATATATATATATATATGTGTGTGTGTGTGTGTGTGTGTGTGTGTGTGTGTGTGTGTAGCCTTTCCTCATACTTCGACGGAGGTATGTTCCGCCAAAACTGCGTGAAGTGTGAAACATCAAAGTATGAAGTTAATTGTTTATGTGAAAAATTAAAAGTGTTCTGGAGGGACAGCTAGATTACCCACCCAACCTTTCTATAAAAAATTTCTCAAACACAAGAAATACCTAACAAAATGAACTGAAGAATATTTTTTAGGTTACATTACAGTGTAATTAGGGTCAAACTGGGTGATAATAACAGGTAATATATATATATATATATATATATATATATATATATATATATATATATATATATATATATATATATATATATATATATATATATATATATATATATATATATGCAAGTACACAGTTTATTGAAAAATTGACAAAAAAAGAAAAGAAAATGCAGGGGTTAGGTGAGAATGTTCTTGCGGGGCATGTGAAGTTCTGTACTGGGTGGATGAGGGTTAGTGACTAGGTGTGTGCATGCGTGTGTTTGCATGTGCGTGTGCTTGTGTGTGTGTTCTTACATAATTGTTCTTACCTATTTGTGTCTTTTCAGGAATGAATCAGGCTCGTACTGTCCCTTGTCTTAAACCATATTTATCGTACATATCCTTAAATTTATGAATTGTTTTGGCACACACTATTTCATTCGGTAGTGCATTCCACTATTCAATTGCTGTATTTGGGAAACTAAATTTCCTTACGTCTTTATCGCCTCTCTTTTTATGCAGTTTTTTGCAGTGTCCTCTTGCTGACGCATCCCCATAGGTTATGTAATCATTTATGTCTATTTTCTCCTCCCCTGATATGCATTTATATAGCATAATCATGTCTCCTCGTTTCCTTTTCTCCTGTAGTGTTGGCAGATTCAGTTTTTCTAGTCTTTCTTTGTAGCTTAGATCCCTTAAGCTTGGTACCCATCTTGTAGCGGCCCTTTGAACTTTTTCAATCTTATCTATGTGTGTTTTGAGATGAGGACTCCAGACTGTTGATGCATATTCCAGGGTTGGTCTGGTAAATGATGTTATTATCTTTCTCAACATGTCTTCATTTATGTGTGTGAATGATTTTCTCATATATGCAAGCCGTGTATACATGTTCCATACCTTCTCACTGTTGTGGTCAGCTGGAGATAGTCTGTTATTAATAATCACACCTAGGTCCTTCTCTCTTCCTGATGTGTGTAGGGTTTTATTTCCTACCTTATAATCCCAATCAGGTCTTTTTCCACTTTTACCAAACTTGATTACATGACACTTGTCCACATTGAATTCCATTTGCCATGTATTGCTCCATTCATGAAGTTTATTTAATTCTTCTTGTATCACTTCACAAGAGTTTACATCAGTAATTGTCCAGTGTATTTATGCATCATCAGCAAACATATTTAGATAGCTTTCAATTCCAATGATGCTGTCTATATCATTTATATATACTAAAAACATGATTGGTGCCAGCACTGAGCCCTGTGGAACTCCGCTAGTCACTTCCCTCCATGATGAGTAATTTCCCCTTAGTACTGTTCTCATTTCTCTTTGTTTGAGAAAATCTTGCATCCAACAATACAGTTTGCCTCAGATTCCTCCTTGATGGTACAGTTTCCATAAAAGTCTTTGATGCAGTACTCTGTCAAATGCTTTCTTGAAATCTAAGTAGATACTGTCCACCCATCCTTCTCTTTTCTGTTATGTTTCTGTTACTCTATCATAGTAGCTCAACAGATTACTAACACTGGATTTTCCTTTTCTGAAACCAAACTGTCTTTCTGTTATCATATTGTGTTCTTCTAGATGATTTCCCAAACTTTTCTTATAAGCTTTTCTAATACCTTGCTTACAACACTTGTTAGTGATACTGGTCGGTAGTTATGTGGATTTTGTCTATTCCCTTTCTTGAATAAGGGAACAATGTTTGCTTTCTTCCAAATATCAGGTAGTTTACCTTGTCACAAGGATTCCTTGAAAATTAAAGATAATGGTTTACTTAACTCCTTTGCACATTCACGTAGCACCCAACATGAAATTTCATCAGGACCATTTGCTTTTGCTTTGTCTAACTTGCTTAACTCTTCCTGTATTTCTTTTTCAGATATTTGTATATCTGGTAATATGTGTGGGCATGCATGTTCCATATAATCCCTCTCAAAATTAGTTTCTCCTGTAAAAACTGATTGGAAATTCTTATTTAAGCCTAGTGCTTCACAAATATCCTTCTCTTGAGTATAGGTGATCCCCTTATCCGTAATGGATTGTATTTTATCTTTTACTTCGATTTTGCTTCTGATGTAGCTGTAAAATAGCTTCGGTTGATCACTACTTTTGTTTATGATATCCTCCTCAAACTGTTTTTGGGCTTCCCTCCTTATTCTTGTATAATCGTTTCTTGCCTGTTTGTAGTTGTTATATACCCTTTCACTATTGTGTCTTCTGTATCTATTCCACAGTAAATCTCTTTTTTCTTTAGATTTTTTACCATTTGTATTAAACCATGTATACATATACATATATATATATATATAGATAGATATATAAATATATATATATTTGTATATATATATATATATAGATAGATAGATAGATAGATAGATAGATAGACAGACAGATATAGATATAGATAGATAGAGAGAGAGAGAGCATTTCTAAATTTCTGCGATATAAACACAGTATCCTGACGAGTGAAGAATACGTTTATTGAAGGCTTATAAGTTAAGGAAGACATAAGTTCAGAAAATGATGAGCTATAAAACAGGAGTACAAAGATTATACCAGATCAAAAGACTTTGTTGGTGTAAAAGCACTCTAGATTAAAAACGCTAATGGAACCAATGGGGTGTACATGAGAGAGAGAGAGAGAGAGAGAGAGAGAGAGAGAAATGTGATTCACATAACGCCGTTTGAACATGCTTTTTCATGGCTGCATAAGTGTAATATTTTATAAAATTTTACGCAGCACATTATATAAGCACTTTTTGAATAAAGCTCAGAACTAAATCCTATACACTGCATGACAGGTCTTTAAAGCAGACAATCAAATTTTTCTAAGGTCGAGTCTTCTGAAATGCGGCATGTACCTGTCGAATTTACATCCGTTATTTAACTAGATTTTTGGCAGGAGAGAGGCAGGGAGAGAAACAAGCTTCGTTCATAGATCAGATCGATACGAATATCGAATATGATATATTTCAGGTGAGAACCGGATATCCTGCCACTGCACCTCAGGTTCCGAAGGTAATCAGCCAATAATCTTTATATTATCACTTGACCTCAGTCTGCCACATATACGTCTTCAGCTTTGAGTATTGAAAGAAAAGTATAAGTTGGACATGCCGCTAGAATTATCTATCTATCTATCTATCTATCTATCTCCCATTGGATCCCAGAGTTGCTGGGCTAGGCATTGCATGGGGAGGGTACTAAGCGTACCACCCTTCACCTATCGGCTCATAGTCGCGAAGCTCATAGGTCCCTTCCCGGGGGTTCCCTACTTTATTAAGATTTGAAAATTCTCAGTTCTGTCCAATACTCTGGACACTGGGCTCCAATGGGATATATATATATATATATATATATATATATATATATATATATATATATATATATATATATATATATATATATTTATATTTATATATATATACTGGTAGATAGATAAGTAGATAGATAGGAACATAGATAGGCGACAGACAGGCAGAGCTATGTATAGATGGATAAACAGACAGATCGGTAGATTGCAAAATTACACGACTCTGTTTGCTCCCTTTGTTCCCACAACACCCACACACCCACCCACCAATGTCAACACCCCTCTTAGGTAACACCCTCTAGGCTAACACATCCATCCCATTGTGCAAACTGACCCACCAGCATAATCTAAGAAAAGTGTGTAGTGGTTACCCTCGACATTGTTGTCTCACATATTTGTTGCACCATCAGGAATATAGTGGGCTGGGTGCAGACATTGAAGGTAAAAATTGCTATTCGTCATTCTCTAGTGCCATCATTTAAGCATGAAAACCAAGACCTCCTTCCTTGGATTATATATATATATATATATATATATATATATATATATATATATATATCTCCGATCCTTACTCCCACTCTCACACTGTCACCTCTCCATTTAGTCACAGTTGTTCCACATATGTCCACTTTTGCTCCCTCAAACACCTGGACATCTCTCTCTCTCTCTCTCTTTCACCTCATCAGTCGCACCCCTTACATTCCACGTCGCAATCCGTACAATGTTCTTTATTCGTCTTCAGTCATCACCTGTTGGTCATTCCTGGTCTGAGGCTCCTTGTTTGTATTTATAGTTAGTTGTTTTCCGGGGAGGGGCACTAACCCTCTGCCAACCCACTTGCTGTCAGGTAGGGAATATATACGTGTTGGTTGGTTATAAGGTTTCCACCCAGTGTTGTAAGTAGTTTCCTGGTTTACAGGATATATATATATATATATATATATATATATATATATATATATATATATATATATATATATATATATATATATATATAATCTAACAGGGGTATCCAGCATTGCTGGGAGAATGTGGCCAACACTCTAATCCTTTTTGTTCTAGTTCAATCCTTCTTACTCCAGAAATATATACCATGTCCCTGTTATGCTTTTGAAGAGGGATTATAAGAGGTCCAGAAACTTCTATTTCAGCTTTTGCAGACTAACACACAGTCTTTCTGTGCACTTACTTCCTATTACCGGTGACCTCAAATGACCTCCAACTGGTGACATCAAATGACCTCTAACAGGTGACCTAAAATGATCTCAGAGATCAACCTCACATAGCTTATGTCCGAACTGGAGACCATGTGAGTGTCAATGCCAAAAATTGGACTGCTGGGTCCGGTCGTCCGAGCGTGTATTACCAGTGACCTCAAATGACCTGCAACCAGTGACTTTAAATGACCTCAGAGGTCAACCTCACATAACCTATGTCCGAAATGGATGTCATTTAAGTCTCCATGCTATAAATTGGGCTGCTGGATCCAGTCATTGGAGCATGTATAACCAGTGACCGCAAATGACCTCCAATCAGTGACCTCAATTGACCTCGGTGGTCAACCTCATATAGCCTATGTCCTAACTGTAGGTTACATGAGTCTACATGCCAAAAATTGGGATGCAGGGGTTCCCGGCGTTGCCCGGGCCACAGGCGAACACTTTACCGGTCACCTCAAATGACCCAGATCTGAATTTTGACCCTCCTAAAACCTTCCTTAGGTCACCCTGATTTAGAATATATAAGGGTCTGGGGGTCTCTGGCCCCTGGTTTTGGGGTGATTGAAGGACAAACAAACAAAGAAACAACACAGCTCTTATATATATAAATATATATATATATATATATATATATATATAAATATATATATAAAAACATATATATATATATAGATAGATAGATAGATAGATAGATATAGATATAGATAGATTGATAGATAGATAGATAGATTTGGGTGGCCTAAAAATACAAATAACAGAACATTATGAAAAACACGAGTTGCTTCTGTTCCCTTTTATTAATCAAACGAGCCTGCTAAATTTCAGTTCTCTGGCTTAATACTTAGAGGTCGCTACTGTTTCCACTGTTTGTTACCATTACATTATTGTAGTACACGACGGACGACGTTTAACACTGAACATAAAAACATGAGTTTTTGTCACTAATGTTAAAATATACAGTAAGCACATAAGCATTAAATTCATTTCATCACAGTAAATCCTAGTATTATTTAGTGGAACACTATTCAAAGAAAGTTCCTTCAAACAGCACAGAATGTCATGCTGATGCTGCCTCATGATGGTCAAGACGTACAGTCTCTCATACTTCATGAGGGTCAAATTGAAATTTGTCACAAGAGAAATTGCTATTTCAGCGCTGTCAGTGACAATCGTCATCTTATCACAGG
This sequence comes from Coenobita brevimanus, assembly GCF_032717465.1. NCBI lineage: Eukaryota > Metazoa > Arthropoda > Malacostraca > Decapoda > Coenobitidae > Coenobita > Coenobita brevimanus. Next base: position 26,482,495 of record NC_137032.1, on the reverse strand, counting down.
CCACTTTGAACAGTTTGTGGATGGGGTCTTCATTCCATTCCAAGGGCATCTTCTGCAAAAGTCGGTCAGCTTCTTTATCTCCACCTGGAAAGAGGGCTGCAAAAATGCTCAAGGTCTTGGCTGTCATGAACACACTCAGTGGCGGCCGAGGAGAAAAGTTCTTGACTTCAATTCGTTCCAGAGCTTTTTTCTTTGGAGGCCTCTTCAGGTTCTGAATCATAGCATTCTTCTTTGAAAAGTCGATCCGTTCATCGAATAAGGCCAAGCTGATTATCGACTGTGAAACATACCAGAGATGCTGCTTCCAAGCTGCAAGAGCTGTCCTGGTGAGGCTTCACTCAGGTAGGCCACTCTGGAGATGGCACATGAAGTCAAGGTCGTTTTGCTGAGCATATCTGGCAATCGGTTCAGTATTTGACATAGCTGAGTGCAACAAACAGTCCGACACTGTGCATCGCATGCATTTCCTGAACAGTAAGCTTAAACTGAGCCCGGAACAGGTAGCCTATATCTTCTACTTCCTATGTTGAAGAAGAAAGGGGTAATCAGTCTTTGATGAATCGACTGTCTGAGTCATATCTTCCCTGTCTCTATCAGATTTTTCCTCTTTCTTGTGCTCAATCTCCATTTGCCTGTGTTTCACCTCACAGGATTTCTGGAGCAGGTGGTTGACTCCTGCCACTGCTGATTGCAAGCAATCTTCCTACTGACTTTGAAAGCCCTGTCATCCTCGTTTGTGATCTGCATTTGGGCATTTCGCTTAGAGATGTCAAACAGTTCTTCAAGGTCTCCAAAAAAGGTGTCCTCCTTCATTCGACATGACTCTGAGTCCTTCAGTCGATTTTTCTTCAGCTTTTCATACTGCTCGACTAGCCCCAGAAGCTTCTTTTTCCAGTAGCAGACGGTCGATGTCAGAACAGTGGCTGAACTCTAGAAACAAAGAACAGTGTCAATAACTGCAAATGCACTGTCAGACTTGATTTTCTTCAGGATTACTTGGTCGTAAAAGAATTGCCTGAGCACTTGACCCGTAGATGGTAGTTGACAACCAGTGATCATCTCCTCTGGATGGCCGATCAACCAGACAGAAGCATTGCTTCATGTAGTGGCTGTACTGTAGCCATATCACCTGAAACAGAAACACACCTCGAAATAGAGGAAAGCCTGAAAGTTAGGCTGTACAAAAAACAACACACACACACACACACACACACACACACACACACACACACACACACACACACACAGTTTGTCCTGACGAGCGAGTAACGAAAAATGCACAATTTCACATTTGCACCACAGACTGGGGCGAGGCCGCATGTGTGTATTAATAAACTCATGGCCAACCCCTCTAGAGCATTCAGTATTTTTCTCAAACCGTGTAGAACCTTCAACAACATTCCAGAATTTTCTAGAATCGTTGCTAACCGTCTAGACCCTTCTGGAACATTCTACAAACAATATTTCTCAAAAACTGTCTATACCCTCTTAGAAGTTCACATTTAGAGCGACCTGTAAACGTTGTCAGATCGGCCTAATACTCTTACATTATTCATGCATTGAATCTGATTGAGGGCATCTTGTGTCTGACTCAATGTGCATTATATAAAATTTCGGTATACAACCATGGAGCACCCCCCAAAAAAATATATATATATATATATATATATATATATATATATATATATATATATATATATATATATATATATATATATATATTGTGGTAGGTGGGGGTCCTCACCATCCACTCACTTGATGTAGTGCTGCTCTCGGGTGTCTGCCCTTTCCTCTCCTCCATCCTTCTTTCCATCCATCCACTTCTGTCTTTTTTTCCTTCATTCTTTCCTCTTTCTTCTGCCTGCCGGTGACTTTGCACTCCCTCTTGTGTCTTTCTTTCCTTCATTCTTTCCTCTTCCTTCTGCCTATGGGTGACTCTACACCGAATGACAAGCCAAATGGTTTCCTATACACCAGGAAACCATTTACTACGCTGGGTGGTAACCATATAACCAATTTTTAATGTCTGGTGGTGTGGGTAATAACGGTGCTCCAATCGGATTAAGCGGGTGAAGATTTATATCCAAGGGGTGGTTGGGGTTTATTGCTCACGTAATGCCACTCAGGGATGAGTGAGGCTGGTCACTCTCATCTTAAATGCCAGGATCAACTTGCCTAGGCCCGGGCTCCTACGCTCCTCATGGGGCAACGTAGGATTAGATGATGAATATATATATATATATATATATATATATATATATATATATATATATATATATATATATATATATATATATATCATCTCATGTCATCAGCCGTATCAGCCGTTTCAGTGTCCACTGTAGGACCAGCCAGTGTATCTCTACCAAGTGGCTTAGGCTGTCTGGTAGAGATTGTATGTAGGGTGAGAAGTGCTTGTAGGTAAGTGTAACTGTTGTGTTGGAGTGGCTTTGGATGTGTGTATAGTCTGTGAACCAAATATAATCGGCTTGCGCAAGCAGACTGAGTGCAAACATACTTTACAGTATGCGACACTGGTTCAACCACAGCACCCCTTGCGTCCGCCAATGCAGTACGTGGCCTGAAGAATGCTCCCAAAGTTTATTACCCTGACTGGGCGCAAACCCTCTTTCTTCAGTGGACGAAAACTCACACTTTACCACAGTACCACAGAGGCTACATATATATATATATATATATATATATATATATATATATATATATATACAGTGGTAAATTGTGCGTTTTCGTACAGAGAAGAACGAGGGTTCGTGTCCCGTCAGGGTAAAAAACTTTGGAAGCGTTCTGGCTACGTACTGCTTTGGCAGACATAAGGGGTGTTGTGGTTGAACCAGTTTCGCATACTATAAAGTATACTTGCACCCAGTCGGCTTACAGGGGCCGATTTCACTTGGTTCACAGACTACACGCACATCCAAAGCCACTCCAACACAACAGTTACACTAACAGGCACTTCTCACCCTACATACAATCTCTACCAGACAGCCTAAGCCATTTGGTAAAGATACATTGGCTGTATCGTCCCCCCTTCGGTCGGGATAGGCCGGTCCTGCAGTGAACACTGAAACGACTGATGACGATGACCATGACGACATATACTGTATATATCTATATATCTATATCTATATCTATCTATCTATTTGTCTATCTATCTATATATACCGGTATATATATATATATATATATATATATATATATATATATATATATATATATATATATATATATGTGAGTGTGTGTGTGTGTGTGTGTGTGTGTGTGTGTGTGTATGTTAAATGATCTGAACATACACAATCTCAAAGTATCGCTAAAGATGAACCAGACTAAAACTAGAGTAATGTTTAATCCACATACACCAAAGGGCATCATCAGAATAAGTAAAGAAATTCTTGAAGAAGGCGTGGACTACAGTTACTCGGGGCAGAAACAAATATGAACGAAAGATCATGATAGCAAAATAAAAAGATGCATTACAATTGGATGCAAAGCTTTCGGTAAGCATAGAGTCATTAGGAAAAGTATCTTGTCAAAATGTATGATATGAAAAGGATGCAATAAATATATAATTCCTGCTATTACGAACTGTTGTGAGACTTGGAAACTTTCAAAATCGATTGAAAACAGACTCTTTGGTTCTCAGAGAGCTATGGAAAAGTCAGTGTTGGGAATACTTTTAATGGACAGGAAAAGACAAGCTTGGGTGAGATGGCAGACTAAAGTCTAAGACATTATAGATGTTATAAAAGAACAGAAATGGAGGTGGGCAGGCCATAGAGTAAGAATCAGGGACAACCGATGGAGCAAAGGGCTCACTGACTGAACACCAAGAGATTGTAAGCATAGCAGAAAAAAGCCAGACAGGAGATGAAGAGATGAGATAGAAAATTTGCAGGTAAAATGTTGCAAAGATTGGCTCAGTCAAGGAATTCGTGGAGAAGGTTGGGGGAGACCTTTGTTTGTCTGTGGACTTGTAATGACTCGTAATGATGATATAAGGGCTGTGAGTGGACGATGTGGAGTGCTGTCAGATCATATGATTGTGGTATGCAAGATCAAGCTGAGAGGAGTGAGGTGGACCAGGAGAGAGAAGAGCAGTCAGGGAGAAAGACTGAAAGTTGAGAAGCTGAGGATCAAAGAAATGGCAGATGATTAGAGGACCATAGTAGAGGAGGAGTTAGAATCAGTGAACTGGAATGAAATGGATCTGAACAGCCTGTGGAATGCATATAGGGATTGCTTAGTTAGGAATGCTGAAGTGGTGTGTGGTGTGGCAAGAGTAACAACAAAGAAGAAAGGTAAAGCATGGTGGGATGAGGAGGTAAAGAGAGCGGTGGACGAAAAGAGGAGGAAGAGGCTAAAATGGCTACAGGACAGGGGTTCAGTTGACATAAGAACTGAATATGTTGAGAGCAAGAAGCACGTAATGAGACTAGAGAAGAGGAAAAAGGAGGAGGTAAATGAGGATCTAGGAAGAAAAATGAATGCGAACTACTCTGAAAACGGTAAGTTATTCTGGAAAGAGGTGCGGAAATGTAGAAGTGAAAGTGGAAAAAAATGTGATGGTGTGAAGGATGTAGGGGAGGAAGTAAGGAACAGATGGAAGGAATATTTCGAAAGCCTGATGAATGGGAGTAGAGAGAGCAGAGAGGCTGTTAACATGATTGGTTTGGGGTGTGTGCAGAGAAGGAATTCATTACTAGGAAACGTGAAGTTCGCATAGGTGAAGAGTGCTGTGAACCGGCTGAAAAATGGGAAAGCAGCTGGGGTTGATGAGGTGTATGCAGAGATGATTAAGTAGAGGAGAGAGTGAATGAAGTGCTTGTTGGAGATATGTAAGAAGGCATGGATGAGTGAAACTGTGCCTGCAGAGTGGAAAAAGGCTGTGATTGTACTTCTCTACAATAATAAAGGTGAGCGAAGTGAGTGCAAGAATTATCGTGGCATAAGTTTATTGAGTGTGGTAGGGAAAGTATATGGAAGAATTATTATAAATAAAGTAAGAGAGATATCAGAAGTCCTAGTGAGTGATGAACAGGATGGCTTTAGGAGTTGCAGAGGATGTGTGGTCCAAATATTTGCAGTGAGACAGATAGTAGAGAAGGCTTGTGAGAAGGACCATAAGGTGTTTATGGCATTCATGGATCTGGAAAAAGCATATGACAAAGTGGACAGAGGGGGATTGTGGAAAGTTTTGCACATGTACGGTGTAGAGGGTAAGCTGCTATGTGCCGTCAAGAGTTTTTATGATGGTAGTGAAGCATGTGTAAGGGTTAATGGGCATCTAAATGAATGGTTCACGATCGGTGAGGGCGTGTGACAGGGTTGTGTGATGTCCCCATGGTTGTTCAATATATATATGGATGGGGTGATGAGAGAAGTAAAAACACGAGTAATGGAGAGAAGAATGGCGTTGGTAATGAATGGTGGTGGATGGAACATCTCAAATTTGTTGTATGCTGATGATGCAGTACTGCTTGCAAGTACCAGACAAGGACTGGTTAGGCTAGTGCAGAGTTTTGCTGATGTGTGAACGCCATGCCTTGAGAGTAAATGTAGAAAAGAGTAAAGTGATGGTTATTGAGAGAGAAAATGACCCCCAGTGCGATATAACAATGAGTGGAGAGAGACTGGAATTGGTGAGAGAGTTCAAATACCTGGGTACAGTGATAGAAAAGAGAAAATGTGCAAAAGAAGTTGAAAGTAGAGTGACACAAGGAAGAAAAGTAGCTGGTGCAATGAAGGCCTTGATAAGAAACAGAGGCTTGAGTGTTGCAGCTGCACGAGGCCTACATGAAGAAGTGTTAGTGCCAGCTTTAACATATGGATGTGAAACTATGGTGTGGCATGAAAATGAAAAGTCAAGAGTAAGAGCAGTGGAGACTGGACTGCTGAGGAATATATGTGGAGTACAGAGAGTGAATAGGATGCGAAATAATGTCATTCGTGAAAGATGTGGAGTGAGGAAGTCAGTGGACACCAGAATCTAAGAGGGTGTACTGAGATGGTATGGTCATGTGGAACGAATGGATAACAATAGAGTGGTGAAAAAGGTATATCTGAGCGAATTCGAAGGAGAGACGAGGCGAGGTAGGCCAAGAAGAAGGTGGAGAGATATGGTGAATGAATGTGTGACGAAGAGAGGTTTGGAAGTTGGTAAAGCTAGGGAACTGACAGGAGATCGAGCTGGCTAGATGAATGTTGTGAGGAGAAGTGCATGATCAGGGATGTTTGGCACCCCTTTTTAACGTGGCAGCGTCTGGATTGACTCTATCAGATACGAGTATGTGTAACTACAGAACGTGGTGAATGTTTTTGGTGTATCCGATAGAGGCAGGATTCCGGGGGCTTGAATGATGGGTGAGTGGCAACGTGGCCCATTGGATTGGGCAAATTTGGGCTGTCTGGACATTGCTACTCATCACTCTGCCTTAGGGTGGGAAAGGAGGTCCGGATGATGATGATGTTGATGATATATATATATATATATATATATATATATATATATATATATATATATATATATATATATATATGTTGATTATAAATATTTAGAAACTGTTAAAATCTGCCACCTCAATCTTGTTCACTTTTAATTATTGCTTTTTAATGAAGAAGATGGAATTAGTATTTCTTCAAGTCTAAGACCAGTTGTTGCCAATACTTTTCTGCATGACCGAATGAAATTTTCACTTATTATGAACAGACCACATTTCTTACAATAGGACAAGCTTTTCGAACTGGAAGTGATATGTTCTGTCTACCATAGTCATTCTCCAGAAAAGGTCTCCCCTAAACTAAAAAATGATGAGGATGCGGCCTGTTGAATGTACACGGAAATTCTTTGGAGCGAAGAGGATACTAAGTGTATGAGATCGTTCATATCAACGTTTTCAGAATGTGACAGATTTTCTGATCCTTTTACTTATGGCCTAATTTAACCCCTTCACTACGATGAAGGGTTAAGTACAATTTTATTGCTTCCTCTAAATGATTTTCAATTGGTTAGGAGATTCTCCAAGGGTTAGATACAACTTTTATTATAAGGTTGTGATAGACACGAAGAAATACTTTAGAAAACATGTAGAACCGTAGTACTGTACATTACCCACTTCCAGACATCATTCCGAAGACGAATATAAGTGTCTAAACGTGCAGTCTTGAGCAAAAGTTCGCTGACAATCCCATGTCAGCATTGTGTTGTACCTCCCATATTTGTATTTTCCCCCTGAACATTAGAGAGCATCATTCATTCTTATTCGTATGCTCGAATTGTGTATTTCATGCTGCTGTCGCACTAAAACATTTCATATAAACCTTTTCATCTCCAGGCAGGCAGGGAAGTGTCGGAGAACTTTTGCTTATGGGTGTACGTGAGAATACCTAAAACATCACAATAACGAAGTCTAATGTGAAAAGAACCATCTTTCTGATGTTCCGATGGAAGTACTATTGCACATAGGCCTATGTGATAATCGCTTTGTCAGTTCGTGCATATTACTCTTTAATCAGTCCTTCAGCAAAAAAACTATTCAATCTAGGAAGAATCGGAATAATAATACTAGCTGTAACTCCAGGCTCCGTTTTATGTGAACCCGCTGGAATGCAGGTTGAAGTTTCTGTTTTCCTGAAGTCCACTATCCTCATTTCAGGGAATGGGGAAGTAACGGAGAATCGTTTGTAGAAGCAGGTAGTTCCATGCTTGTATCAGTGCCACCACATGAATGATCTCTCTCTTTCTGTATATATATATATATATATATATATATATATATATATATATATATATATATATATATATATATATATATATATATATCTCATCTCACCAGCCGTTTGAGTGTCCACTCAGGACCGGCCTATCCCGACCGAAGTGGGGACGATACAGCCACTGTATCTCTACCAAGTGGCTTAGGCTGTCTGGTAGAGATTGTATGTAGGGTGAGAAGTGCTTGTAAGTGTAATTGTGGTGTTGGAGTGGCTTTGGATGTGTGTGTAGTCTGTGAACCAAGTGTAATCGGCCCGTGCAAGCCGACTGAGTGCAAGCATACTTTATAGTATGCGACATTGGTTCAACCACGGCACCCCTTATGCCCGCCAAGCAGTACATGGCCAGAAAAACGCTCCCAAAGTTTATTACCCTGGCGGGGCGCGAACCCTCGTTCTTCAGTGTATGAAAACGCACACTTTAACACTGAGGCCCCCATATATATATATATATATATATATATATATATATATGAACAACTCTCATTGAAGTTTCATCTCCAAATCTGAAGAAAATCGTCTGAGGTATTTAGGAATAACAAATATCTTCAGACTGAAGAGGTTAATTAATTAGCCATCAGACGATTTTTTTTTTTTTTTATTGAGGACGGATTTCTTGTGAATTATGTCAAAACCCTCCAGTTTGACGGTTTTGTCAAATGAATAATGCTTTCCCGAGTCATCAAGAATAAACAGCATAATTTCCATCCTTGGCTGTACCCTAAAGGCTGGATTGTGAAAAAAAGAAACAGAATATGAATTCAAGCCCTTGAATCCGGTGACGTGTGGTAGGTGAAGGCGCCCACCATTTCGTCACCAGTGTAGCGCCTCCTTTAGGTCCTGCACTAAATGACACATCAAATGGAAACCCTTTCTTATGTTGGGTGGTAACCATGTAACCAAATAATGTCTGATCATCCAGTGGGTTGAGACTAACCGGGTGTTTATAATGGTTTACTATCAAAGGAGTGGTTCTGAATTATTGCTAACGTTTTGCCACTAATGGGAGAGCGAAGCTGGTCACCCTCGCCTTAACTGCCAGGAATGAATAGCATAACCACGAGACCCTGCGTTCCTTATGGGGCAAGAAAAGATTGGATGATGAATGAAGGATTGAATCCAGTGAAGTTTTTTTTTTTTTTTCAGTTTCATCGTGCCACCAACAGACGATTTTGTTTAGTATAAGGGAGGTTTGTCGCAGCAGCAGCAGCAGCAGCAGTAGTAGCAGTAGTAGTAGTAGTAGTAGTAGTAGTAGTAAATGTAGTTGCAACCCCAGGCTCATCTGAATGTATAACCATTGGATTGGAGGCTGAGAGTGCCATCCTCCTGCAGCCCACCGTCCTCCTTTAACGGGGGTAGGGAGGAAGCTGATGGACATTTGTATAGCCGGTAAACAGAGTCAGCCTGTGATATTGGTGACACCACATGAAGGTGCCCCTCTCCTGCACCTGAAATGGTTTTTGAAGGTTATATCTAACCAGCTCAGTTACTGTATATACTAAAAAAAAAATAAGTCTCTCTCAAGCTGAAGATAATCGTGTGATGGCAGCATGGATGAATTATAAAGTACTTTATCGTAGTAAAGGGATTAAGAAATATAGGTGAGAGATTGCAACCTTCACTGACTCTTGTTAGAGGTTTGTGGTCCATTGCTTGGTTCTCCATTGTGCAGGTCAGACTGGTAGACTCAAGTTTTGTTTCCCTCTTTTTCCTGTACATTCAGCATTATAAAAAAGGGTCTAGATATTAAACGATTATTATGAAATGAATTCTAAGGAATGGTTGGGACATTATCAAAATTGACTGTTTCATTCCGTTCAGCCTGAGGATTTATTCCAGACTATTATACTTAATGTACCTGAAACAGCAAACAGCGAAAGGTTAATTTAGAGTATAACCTCTCATGTTTTCTAAAAAGAAAAAATCTGAGTTGCGTAACAAACTGTATAACAAGCAAGAATATAACACGAAGGACGTCATCGAGGTGAAGGATATATGATCTTGGTGTTACCAGTTCACTTGAATGAAAGCCCTACCCTTTTTGTGGATAGTGGAGGGATGAGGGAGACCAAGGAAGAAATGGAGGGATAAGATGAAGAGATTATAATGAGGGAGAGCTGTGCGAGTGTGAGAGAGTGCAGTTTCATGGCAAAGGACAGAGTGATATGGAGGTGATTCTGTTGTGACTAACCTTTCCTAGAGATTAAGGCGTCTGGATATATATATATATATATATATATATATATATATATATATATATATATATATATATATATATTGGGGGCGCCCACCATCCACTCACTCGATGTAGTACTGTTCTCGGCTGTCTACCCTTTCCTTTCCTCTCGCCGTTCCTTCTTCTTCTTCTGTCATTCTTTACTTCATTCTTTCCTCGTCCTTCTGCCTACAGGTGACTTTACACTCCCTCTTTTGTCTTTCTTTCCTTCATTCTTTCCTCTTCCTTCTGCCTATGGGTGACTCTATGCTGAGTGACAAGCCTAATGGTTTCCTGTACACTAGGAAATCATTTACTACTCTGGGTGGTAACCATATAACCAAATTATGGCGCCTGGTGGTTTAGCGGGTAATTACAGCGCTCCAATCGGATTGAGCCGGAGAAGGTTTATATCCAAGGGATTGTTGGGGTCATTGCTCATGTAATGCCACTCAGGGATGAGTGAGGCTCGTCACTCTCATCTTAAATGCCAGGACCAAATTGCAAAGCCCCGGGCTTCTACGCTCCTCATGGTGCAACGTAGAATTGGATGATGGATATATATATATATATATATATATATATATATATATATATATATATATATATATATGATGAGAGATGAGATTTGGTTTTACGCCAGGTATCCCCGAAGGGCTAAGGCGTTGCCCCTGGGTAGAAGACTTTAGATTGGAGCATGTAGCATTTTTTGACCTGATGCCCTTCCTGATGTCTACCAATGACCCTTTGGGTGGATTCGATACTCCGACCCTTCGGTCAGAGCGGAGGCTCTAACCCACTGAGCCACGGCAGATATATATATATATATATATAGAATGAAAAAATGATATATATATATATATATATATATATATATATATATATATATATATATATAACCTCTGTGGTAGAGTGTGCGTTTTCTTACATGGGAGAATCAGGGTTCGCGCCCCACCAGGGTAATAAACTTTGGGAGTGTTCACTCGGCCACGTACTGCTTTGGAGGACATAAGGGGTGCTGTGGTTGAGCCAGTGTCGCATACTATAAAATATACTTGCACTCAGTAGGCTTACGCAGGCCGACTACACTTTGTTTACAGACTATATACACATCCAATGCCACTCCAACATTACAGTCACATTTACAAGCACTTCTCACCCTACATACAATCTCTACCAGACAGCGTAAGCCACTTGATAGAGGTACATTGGCTGTATAGTCCCCACTTCGGTCAGGATAGGCCAGTCCTGCAGTGGATACTCAAACGGCTGATGATGATTGGTAGAGAGAGAGAGAGAGAGAGAGAGAGAGAGAGAGAGAGAGAGAGAGAGAGACTCGATAGTTTAATCCGAAGTACCGTACACTTAGTCTGCAGCCGTGAGGTCCCACTTTTGATTCCTCGGCTAGTCATGAGATCTGCGGTCAAGGTTTTCTTTACCCCAGGCTGTTTGTATCTGGAACTGAAACATGCGTTTAATTCCTAACCAGTATGGCTGTATAGTTCCTGATGACCATGTGGCCAAAAATGGTCCACTGCATAATTTATCCAGGACATAGGTTCTAGTAGCTCCATGACGGTTAGAATGTGGACCATGTTGATATAGCATATTTTGCTCAAAATTAGTCGTAGAATCTGGATTCTCGTTCCAGTGTTTGTGCATCAAATCCTGGAACACCGTGTCCATGGTTAATATTCACCTCTCCCAGCAATATACTGGCCAGATATGTTGGATTAGGTCTCAGCACTGTGTACCCTCTCCTAGCATTTACTTCCTACTCACCTAAATTTTCTACCCCCTCCTGCCTGGTCAAAATTTTAGCCACACAGGAAGCTGCGTAACATCTATTCCTGAGCGATTTACTTTCCATATTTCTCTCCAACTGACTCGTCTGTGTTGTTTACCTCTTTTTGATATCGACATACTTAGCATCATTGACATACAAGAGAATAAGAATGTGTAAGGTGGAGAACAAATCCCCAAGTAAAAAGTGCAACGAAGACTACTGTGTCTCTTAGAATACAAGCCTGCTATATTTCTTCGAGTGTTTTGTCAATTGACCACTTGCCAGACTTGGGTTACAAGGAAATTGAAAATATCGACACTGACAGTTTTCGTAGCATCAGCATAAATCGCGTTTGAAATTGGCAAATATCGTTTGCGAAAATAGCTTTGAAACGACCTCAGGTACTTGCTGAACAGTATCATGCATGCACTTAACCGTAAAAAAGAAAACGCAATAACGAAGACCACCCATCTCTTCACGGTGTTCGAGAAATTGCTAATTATTTTCGTATATTACGGCTAAATCGCAGCATAACATTATTCAGCAAGGGTCTGATACTTTGTCAAGGCCATTTCTACACGATATTTATCTGTTTCAAACACAATTTATGTTGGTATTACGAAAGATGTCAGTGCCGATATCTTCAACTTCCTAAGATCCCAAAACCATCAAGTGGTCAATTACTCTCATTCTGTGGAGCTCCGGTGCAGTAGTGTTGAAACAGGAAAGCACGGCATGGGCAGATGCTCCTGGGGTGCAGGGGTATTGATCTGGACTCGTGCAGTACAGCGAGGGCCGGTGTGGTGCTGCTGCTGCTGCTGATTCTGTGGTGGCGGTTGTGGTGCTGGTGGTGGTGGTGGTGGTAGTGGTGATGGTTGTGGTGGTGGTGGTGGTGTGTGTTGAAGATGGCAGTTGCGGTGGTAGTGGTGTGTGCTGAAGATGGTGGTTACGGTGGTGCTGGTGATGGTCGTTCTGATGGTGATGATGGTGGTGGTGGTGATGGTCGTTCTGATGGTGATGATGGTGGTGGTGGTGATGGTCGTTCTGATGGTGATGATGGTGGTGGTGGTGATGGTCGTTCTGATGGTGATGATGGTGGTGGTGGTGGTGGTCGTCGTTCTGATTGTGATGGTGGTGGTGGTGGAAGTGGTCGTTCTGATGGTGATGATGGCGGTGGTGGTGGTGGTCGTTCTAATGGTGATGATGGTGGTGGTCGTTCTGATGGTGATGATAACGGTGGTGGTGATGGTCGTTCTGATGGTGATGATGGCGGTGGTGATGGTGGTGGTCGTTCTGATGGTGATGATGGTGGTGGTGGTGGTGGTCGTTCTGATGGTGACGATGGTGGTGGTGGTGGTGGTGGTGGTCGTTCTGATGGTGATGATGGTGTTGGTGATGGCCGTTCTGATGATGGTGGTGGTGTTGGTGGTAATGGCGGTAGTGGTGGTGGTGGTTGTGGTAATGGCGGTAGAGGTGGTGGTGGTGGTAATGGTAGTAATGGTGGTTGTGGTGGTGCAGGTGAAGGCAATGGTGGTGATGGTGGCGTACGTGGTGGTGGTGGTGCTGTGCTATTTGTCCTTAGTTTGGCCCAAATTTTCGTCCTTGTGCAGATTAATTCACGTACGGTAGCTGAATGGCAGAAAGAGACAATATTGCAGCTCTACATCCTTTCCATAGCACTTTTCATAACTGGCAACCTATTCCATTGCTATTCTCTGGTGTCAGCTCTGCGTTACAGATGGATAGAAGGCAGTTTTAGGCCAGATTAAAGAAATATGAATGTAATGATGACGGTGATGGTGATGGTGATGGTCCGTCGGTGGTGATGGGAGTCACACTCGAAAAAGATCTCAGCCAATTGAGAAAAGGTCTTCATATAAGCTAACGAACCTCACAGATGGTTTGACAGTTGTGTTTTGTTACATTAATATTCACTCAGGTTTAGTTGTGAAGCTTTTCATAGCTATAGAACGAAATTAAACATATATGCAAAAGATTTTTTCCACCACTTAATTCTTTCAGTCCAATGGTGTTTTTGCATATTGTCTCATTGATACTTACAGATGATTTCAGTCTCTATCAGTGACAGGATTAATGAAAACAGTTATTTTATCCATCCATCTCGAAATGTTTACCTTAGGTAAGTAGCATCGTCAGAAAATAGCTTTCAATTTGGGATATGTCCCTAATAGTAAAGAGGTTAATGAAAGCTATTATCTTACCCCTACAGTTCGAAAAGCCTCTCTTAAGATAAATGAAGGTCGTCTGAGAACACAAAAATAAAAATGAAAATAGGACATAGGACTAAAAGGGGTAAACTGAGAGTTTATAAGTAGTAATGGGCCCAGGTGCTTGTGACGTCCTGCCCTTACACTCGGGTGGATTAAGGCGTTGTGATAGTGACACCGAAAGATTCCAAATATATATATATATATATATATATATATATATATATATATATATATATATATATATATATATATATATATATATATATATATATATATACGTGTGTGTGTGTGTGTGTGTACGTAACTTTTGAATCCTTTAGCCTCAGGACCTCTATTATATTTCATTTTTTCCCCTTTCATGCGACCTTCTTAATTTGTTATTCAGGAAAGACTTTTCCAACTCAGTTGTTTAGATATGGCAATTGCAATTTTCGTGAATACGCATTCTTTCCACATACAAATACAATCTTTCAGGAGGCAGTGAGATTAATATAAAAAAATACTTTTTCGAAATATAAGTACAGTGTTAATACTGGGGATCAGTTTTTTACCTGAGCCGTAAATACAGGGAGGTGTATTGGTCCTTATTAAACCCTACTGTCTGCACATCCGATATAATAATACTGGCAGTCAGATGCTTACAAACTCTCCTGTTCCCCTGCCTGCCATGGAGATACATGGGATCCTTATTTAGAGCAACACCAAACATACAACTCTGAGATGTTCTAGCAGTGTATTATTATTATTATTATTATTATTATTATTATTATTGGTGGACATCTGTGCTGGTAAGGGGTTGGCAATAGCCAACACCTACTTTCGTCATAAGATGATCCACCGGTATACATGGAGAGTAATAAGGAGGATGGATGGTGAACTTGTTGAGCGAAAGGCAATGATAGACTACGTGTGTGTGGATGAGCGAATGAGAAGACAAGTGTTGGATGCAAGGGTGTGGAGAGGGTGGGGGAATGGAGTCTCGGACCATCACTTAGTGATGGCCAAGGTAGAGCTGCAAAGAAAGTGGCTGAGGAGACGAAGGGGAAGACAGGAGGAAGCAGCTCCTGTGAGAAGAGTGGAGAAATTGCAAGATAGTGAGAAAATGACAGAGTATAAGAGCACAGTGGAAGAAAGATTGGGAAGGTATGAGCTAGAGCAGATGGAAGGGGTGGAAGACGTATGTAAGATATTCACGGAAGAGATAAGCACAGCGTGTAAGGCGGTTTGTGGAGTGAGGAGGAGATGCAAGGGTGTGCAAGGGACACCATGGTGGAATGATGAAGTGAAACGAGCTGTGGAACAAAAGAAGAAGGCATATGGTGAATGGTTGGCGAGTAGAGGTAGGGGAGAAGATGAGAGAGAGAAGAGAGAGGTATATGTGAGCAGGAGAAGGGAGGTTAAGAGACTGGTGAAGGAGAGTAAGAAGAAAGTGGATGAAGAGTTTGGGAGGAATCTGAGTGTGAAATGGAGGGAGAGTAAGAAATTGTTTTGGAAGGAGGTAAAGAAAGTAAGGCAGTGTGAAAGGGGAAATAGTAGGGGAGTGAAAGATAGGAATAATAGATTGCTGGTGGAGAAGAGAGAGAAATTGAGGAGATGGAAGGAGCACTTTGAGGATTTGTTGAATGTAGAGAGTGAGAGCAGTGTGAGTATAAGTGGTTGGGGAATGGCTGGGAGAAGAAGAGATGAGAGGAGGGAGGAAGAGATCAGTAGGTCGGAAGTAGTGGAAGCGATGAAGAAGATTAAGCTGGGAAAGGCCCCAGGAATTGATGGAGTGTGTGGTGAAATGCTTAGGTATGGGGGTGAGATTGTTGTGGAGTGGATATGGAAGTTGTGTAGATTGGCTTGGGAAGAGGGAAGGGTTCCAGAGGACTGGAAATCAGGTATAATTGTTCCTCTGTACAAAGGAAAAGGGGAGAGAGAAGTATGTGGTAACCATAGGGGTATTTGCCTTCTTAGTGTGACTGCTAAAATATATGGTAGAATACTCATTGATAGGGTTAGGCATATGACAGAGGAGCTAGTTGGAGAAGAACAAGGGGGATTTAGGAAGGGAAAAGGGTGTGTAGATCAGATATTTGTTATAAGATGTTTAGTGGAGAAGTATCTAGAGAAGGGAAGGAAAGTGTATGCTGCCTTCATGGACTTGGAGAAAGCTTATGACAGAATAGATAGGCAAGGTATGTGGAAGGCATTAAGAATATATGGAGTGGAGGGGAAATTGTTGAGTGCTGTGAAGAGTATGTACGAGGGAGCTAGGGCTACGGTGCGAGTGGATGGTGAGCTGAGTGAGTTCTTTGATCTCAATGTGGGACTGAAACAGGGGTGTGTGATGTCTCCATGGCTGTTTAATATATATATGGATGGGGTTGTAAAGGAGGTGCAAGGTAGGGCAGTGGATGTGGGGGTGGCCCTAATGAATGAGGGTGAGATTTGGAAGCTTCCGGTGTTGCTGTTTGCTGATGATATAGTATTGTTGAGTGAAGATGAATGGGAGTTGCAAGGTTTGGTGAATGAATTTGGGACAGTGTGTAGGAGGAGGAAGCTGAAAGTTAATGTAAACAAAAGTAAAGTTATGGTGTTTGAGAGGAATGAAGTCACAGAGTGTGCAGTGAGGTTGGATGGTGAGAATATGGAGAATGTGAGTGCATTCAAGTACTTGGGTAATGTGATGAGTAAGGATGGAATTTTGGGGGATGAAGTACGTGAAAGGGTACAGCAGGGAAGGAAGGTTGTTGGTACACTGAAAGCAGTGATGAGAAATAGGGAGGTGAGTATGGAAGTAAAGAAGTCACTGCATGATGGTATTGTGATCCCTACCCTGACGTATGGAAGCGAGGCGTGGACCTTGCAAGAGGGGAACAAGTCAAGAGTGAGAGCAGTGGAAATGAGTTACTTGAGAGGAGCATGTGGAGTGACGTGGAAGGACAGGTTGACGAATGAAGAAGTGAAGGAACGTTGTGGGGTAGATGTGGATGTGGTTGAAAAGATTAGGAGAAATACACTGAGGTGGTTTGGACATGTGGAGAGAATGGAGAATGAAAGACTGACTAAGAGGGTGTATGTAGGTGAGGTGGAGGGAGGGAGAGGGAGGGGTAGACCGAGGATGAGGTGGAGGGATGGAGTTGAGAGGTATCTGAGGGAGGGGGGGGTGAGTTGGGGGGAGGGGAGACAAATGGTGGGTGACAGAGTGACTTGGAGGCGTTTTGCCTGCGGCCACCCTTTGCGGGATTAGGGCGTCGGGCTATAGATAGATAGATAGATAGATTATTATTATTATTATTTCAACTGAGAGAACAAGAGACTGGGGACCCAAACTTATTATGGTAAGTCATAAAGCACATGATAAACTAGACAGCACTAAAAAAGTGCATACCTCCCCCCAGCACCATTGCCATTAAAATGGATCAGGATCCAGATCCGTGAAGATACTGTGTGGAATACATAGGATCCGGATCCGGCCCCAAATTTAATCAATTGTTCCATGCCCCATGCCCCACTCTTCCACAAAATTTTATTGAAATTCATTGAAAACTTTTAGCGCGGGATACATAAGACCCGGATCCAGATCCTCACCAAAATTTAATTTCTTTCGTGGCCCATTGCCAACCCTTCCACAAAACTTCATTGAAATTCATTGAAAACTTTTAGAGGCATCATCTGGACAAACCAACCAACCAACAGACAAACATGGGTAAATACATAACCTTCTCCAGCTTCGTTGGCGGAGATAATGAAATGAAATGTTTACCCTACCTGTATTGTTACTGACTGTACTCTTTAAGGTAAGATACAGGCTGATCCCATTAAACAATTGCAGGAGTTCCGTAACCGAACGTCAGGAATTTAGAGCTTCCTTATGTCTTCACGCACTTACCATGACAAATTTTGTAATGCTTCTGTGCATAGGGTCTGTACTAATATTGCTGCAGCTCAATGAAATAATTTTAGATTGACAGACTTCGTGTGTGAAGGCAGTGTGCGAAATTGGTGATGCAGAATTCAAAAATAAAGCAGAACATGTCAGAATTATGAAGAGTATGCCCTGTGAAATGGGTCATACAATCATTCACACTCTACTCAATCCTCCAGAGTCGTTGCTTTCCCTCACGGGCCTACCATCAGAACATTTTAAAAATTAAATGTACGTTACATGCACGTGATAGGCAGACTTAATCCCCCGGTAAAAAATAAATAAACAAATAAATAAATAAATAAAAAGCTGTGCCAAACCCTTGTCATATGCCCCTCCTTAAATAATACCTCATACAAGAAATTCGATCCCCCTGCCAGTTCCTTAGCCTTTTCTTAACTTTCATGGTGCTTTCCTTGATACGAGGTCTAATTGACTCTCAACGAGTATCTGGCAGCAGAGGAAAGAGCCCATCAGCAGAAGCAGAAGGAAGGAGGGTTAAGTCAGCACTAAAGCTCAGCTGGGATGGTTGGAAGTGGCGTGTCGGCTCCCCTGAGGCTGCTATTCCGCCTCTCATTTCCCGGCTGGCGGAAGTTACCAACATTTTATTGGCTGTGAGCGAGGAGCGGAGATGAGAGTGTCAGATACCCCCTGGCCACAGTCTTCTTCCCCTCCTCCTACTCTCTGTTCACCTCCGTTCCTCACTATAATTCGTACACCAAAAGCGTGGCGGAGATTTTCTTTATTTTCATTCATTCATTGCCAGACGCCATGTATCCCAAACGGGGTGGCCAAGGGCTCAGAGTTAATTGTTTTACAGGGAGGGGCACTAATCCTCCACCAACCCCACTTGACACGTAGGGATGCCAACAGCATCTGGTGTTCCCAGGCGGTCACCCATCCAAGTACTAACCAGACCCAACGTTGCTTAACTTCGCTGATCGGACGTGAAGTGGTGTACTCAACGTGGTATGGCCGTTTAATATCTAAAATATCAATTCTGCCTATAAACAGAATACAGGTATCGTGTATTCATTATTTATTATTCATGTGTAAGTGAAGAATACTATATCCTGAGTGTAACTGTGTACATTTATACTGAAGGCTAACTCTGTGTTTTCAATAATATTTTTTGTAGTTCATTGTTCGAGTAAACAATACTACGGCTCTACGTCCATTCCATAGCACTTGCTCGTGGTTAGCATCATATTCTAGTGTTAATGTGCAATACTACTGCTCTTCATTGAATCCACAGCACTTGTTTGTGACCAGCATCATATTCTGGTCTTAATATGCAATACCAGGACTCTGTATCCTTTCCATAACACTCTTCGTGACTAGAATTGTGTTTGTTAGAAGAGAGCGAGGTCAGCAGGCCAAGTGATGTTTACGTTCAGCTGAGAAATGAGCTGCCGGACATGACTCGGCCCGGCCCGACACGACACGGCCAGATCGCACTGGTTTTCAGAGGCTAATATCTTTTCTACCATGCGAGGTAGCGAAGAGATTCTTTTAGCAAGGAGTAGATACATTCAATAAATTTTGTTTTTAGCTATATATATACTCATGAGACCAAAGAAACCCTTTGGAATCCCAGCTCTCCTAGGGAAAGCACCCAGGCTTCAGTAGACATGCTGTACCGTGAAATCGAATTTTAAAAGATTTCCTGTAGTAACATTGCTTTCCTGCATGATTTCTAACAATTAAATATCGGATAATTACGCTTATAATTTAACATGAACGTTTTTCTATGTTTAGGGAGTGAAATTAGCAAGGGTAATAGCCCCATTTCTGGTTTTATCATTCGATCAATAGCCAAGCATTTACTAACGCAGTTCGTTAACACGGCAAGTGGGGAGCATTGCGCGTGATAACTGCTATGGCACCTTGCTATATGCACATCCCGAGAGAAAACGTGAGAGAGAGGAAACGTGAGAAAGTAAATATTATAGCTCAGTTATTATTCTGTCATTGTTCGACTACCTCACCAGAAATGCTGAAAGTTTACACCAATATGAAATTATGATGATAGGCGTATGTACGAACGCTCGCTCGAGCGTTACGTGCTCACCAAACGGACTTTACTGGTAGTATTAATGCTAGCAACAGACTTGCGCTCTATATCCAATATTATTCATGGATGGTGGTGGAACACCATCATTCACTCGCTTGATGTAGTACTGCCTACTTCTTCCTTCATTTTTGTCCCTTTGTTTTTTTGTTTTTTTTTGTCTGTCCTCCTCTCTTCCTATTTCTCTCATCTTTCCTGTCACTTTTTAAAACTCCTTTTTCCTTTTCAGGAAGCTTTACATTGAGTGACAAGCCAAATGGTTTCCTGTAAGCCAGAAACCATTTACAAAGCTGGGTGATAACCATATAACAAACACACATGTGTTACCTACGTGTCAGCAAGTGGGTTGGCGGAGGGTTAGCCCCCTCCCCGTAAAACCACTAACTCAAAGACAAACGGCAACGCCTTACAGGATTATGACGTCTGGCTGTAGACAGATATAGATAAATTAATCATAATTCTAAGGTTGATGTACAGCACTACTTCTCAGATTTTTAGCAACACTTTTCGTGATCAGCATCATATTCTAATGTTAATCTCTTGTTATAGCTCCTCCTACCTCTTCCCTGCTTACACTCTCAGAGGAAACATTGCAAGCGATAATATGTGTAATATGTGATTACATCCGATGGAGAGAGATAATAAACCACGATTTTCCTATCTCAGACAATAAAATGGATCGTAAATTCAAATATTGAAGAAATTTTTAGTATAGGCTTATAATTACGATATAAGTATATAGAATATGCTGAAATACAGTTTTGAATAACAATGTCAACTAAAAATATATTATTTCTAAATTACACCGGCTTTTAATAGTATAATATGATGGGATATTATCTCTGGTTATAATTCTCGTACATCCTAACCAGACACAAAGCTGAGGATTAGGCTGTAACTGCACGAGTATGAGGATGAGATAATTGCTACACTACCAGACAATATTCATTGAACTTAATGGGTGCGTTGAAAGAAATAGTTATTGTAGACCAAAGTTAAAAAAGAAAGGAAACTAACGAACGAAAACAAATCCAGGTTCACACACACACACACACACACACACACACACACACACACACACACACACATTGTAATGAACCTCTGATTAGCGTAATACTTATATGAAAGAAATGAACACCAAACAATGAGGCTACACAACAACTCCATTAACAACAACAACAAAAACAGTAATAATAATAATAATAATAATAATAATAATAAATAATAATAATAATAATAATAATAATAATAGTGATAATAATAGTAGCTGCAGTAGTAGTAGTAGTAGTAGTAGTAGTAGCAGTAGTAGTAGTAGTAGCAGTAGTAGCAGTAGTAATAATAATAATAACAATAATAATAATAATAATAATTATAATAATTACAACAACAACAACAACAACAACTACAGAGGCACTCAATGGAGCGCATCTGTCCGACAAGGGCAACGTAATTTCCAAACCACTTTTCATAATGACGTAGGTTTTCTCATCATTGATAAGGGTTTCACAAAAAGCGTTTTGCGGATCCATAATATACGATCCGGATCGGTCCCAAAAGTTAATCGACTGTTCCACTGGGACATGGGCTATTTACACACCAAACTTGGTCCAAATCTCTCTTTTAGTTTTTGTGTAATGCTGGTAACAGACAGACAAACTAACAAATATCAGTCTCAAAAGGTAATCAAATGTTCCCTGGGACATGGGCTATCTACCCACCAAATTTGGTCCAAATATCTTTTTTAGCTCTGCAGTAATCCTGCTAACAGACAAACTAACAAACGAACAGGGGTGAAAGCATACTCTCCTTGTCGGAGAGAATAATAATAATAATAATAATAATGCTAATAATAATAATAATAATAGTAATAATAATAATAATAATAATAATAATAATAACAATAATAATAATAATAATAATAATAATAATAATAACAATAATAAAATAATATTAATAACAACAATAATAATCACCATAATAATCTATCTATCTATCTATATACCTAGGCTGCTTCTCCCAAGGAAAGGGAGGTAGCCGAGACAGGACGACTCACTCTCCATTTACTCATCCATTCAAACACATTCATTCGCATCTTAGCCCCAAAGGGGAGAACGGACAGATCCTCACCGCATCACACCGCACAAGGGTCAACTGCGCAATGCAATCAGTGACATCCGCAGCAGGGCCCGACAGCAGAACTGGTTTACCCCTGCCACATCATAACAGACCCATCCCCTTACCCGCACCTGACCTGACTAGCTGATCAGACCAAATGCGGGAGAATATCCCCTCAGGGCTGCGTCATCACTTATTCATTCACAATTTCTCTCCATTTATTTCTGTCACGCACAGCCACTCTTCCTTGCTCAACAGACATCCCTCTCGCATCCAGCGCTCTCTTCACACTGTCCATCCATCCTATTCGTGGTCTCCCTCTCAGCCTTACACCTCTCACATCAGATCTAGTTATCTTTTTCACCAATCGTTCATTATCCATTCTCTTCATATGCCCAAACCATTGCAACACCCTCTGCTCAACTCTACCAGCCATCTCCCGAACAACTCCAGTTCTCCTTCGCACTTCATCATTTCGCACTCGATCCATACGCGTCACTCCACACATACTCCTCAGACATCTCATCTCCATTACATTCAAACTTTTCCTCTCTGCTACACCCACATTCCATGTTTCAGCCCCATATAATGCAGTTGGTACCACAACACCCTCATACAGCCTTCTCTTTACATCCATTCTAAGCGAACGACATTTAAACACTTTTTTCATTCCTCCCAGCACCTTTCCTACTTCATTTATTCTAAACTTCACTTCTGCATCTATTCTTCCATCCACAGCAACATGTGACCCTAGATATTTAAAACAATCTACCTCCTCAAGCAACTCACCATTCAAAACTATATTCATCCCCCTACCATTTATCAACCTCGTACACTTCATCACTTTACTCTTATTCTCATTTACTTTCAATTTCCTCCTTTCACACACCCTTCCAAACTCCTCCACCAACTGTCTCAATCTCTCCTCTGAATCAGTCACCAGTGCAGTATCATCTGCAAACAGCAGCTGCTTCAGATTCCACTCTCCTTCAATAATAATAATAATAATAATAATAATTATTATTATTATTATTATTATTATTATATTACTAGTAGCTGTAGTACTATAAAGTAAGTGAAAGAATTAGCAGTGGAGACACCAAACTTCACTTAGCTAAACTTGAATCTTCAGTAATAACATTAAAATAAGAAGGTGTCTCACGGAAATGTATCTGACAAGAAAAGCACTCAATTTTTTTTCCCCCAGAGTATCACACATGACTGTCGCTTTACATATTAAGATTCATATAAAAGCTGTACCGTGCTAACTGACAAGGGTAAAGAGACCCTCCCATTGTTACAGTAGTTGCAGTAGTAGAATTTGTAGTAATGGCAGTAATGGTAGCAGTAGTAGTAGTTGTTATTGTAGTTGTCGCTATTGCAAGCCCAGGTTCATTTGAACGTGAATCCATTGGACTGCTGGCTGAAGTTGCATTCCTCCTTCGGATCACCATCCTCCTCTCGCGAGATAGGGAGGGAGATAAGGGACATTTGAATAACCGGGCTATGGATCCATCCGACCATATCAGTACCTCCACGTGAAGGAGCCTCTCTTCAACACCGAGTCTCATGATCGGCCAGGGGATCGAATCCAGAAGGACTGGCTATCGGTTGTATACATACTGTGTGCTTTCGATTACACCATCAACTTTCTCTTTAAGTGCTGGTGAGGGACGCCCTCAAGAGGCGGCACCAAGCTGTCTAGCTATATGCGCGTCCATCAATCCCCTCCCTATCCCTGAAAAGGATGATGCTGGGATGCTGAACAAACACAATATTCTCCAGTCCACTTGGTTCGCGTTGGAGATGAACCTGGGGCTACTACTACTACTATTACTACTAGTCGATGTATGCAAATGAATACCCTTCAGCTTATCATTAAACACTGATAACTTTAAAATTACTTTGTTGTGCAATGCGGACACAACGTCATGAAATTACTTCATATGACACAAGCGATATTTAATTCATACTAGAAAGAAGTTAAGTATGGTTCAAACAACACGCCAAAGGAGAGCTCGCAGATATCTGCAGTAACACTGTACAATATGGTTTTAACATCAGGAAAACTGGACTGGTAAGAATTGCACTCCTTTAAAATATAATTACCTCACTTTAGTTATGTGTACAGCTGCAATCTCTCCATCTTGAATGCTGAGATTTAACATGAAAGTAAGACTAGAATATGATGGAAGTGCTATTGCAAGAATTATAGAGACAAAGAATTGACCTTTTCTGCTACTGAGCTGTGGGATATAAACATGACGAAAATCTCTGCCTAATTTATATGAATGTACTATAGTTAAAATAGACTTTGCCTGTGCATATTGGCTGCACAAGAGCCAAGAAAACAGATAACTTTTCTTTACCTGAAATCTCATGAAGGATTCTTCTCCCATTTCCATGTATCTTCCTTGAGATCTTTTACCCTGCGCTTGCTCAGATATCTACGGCAACCAGGGAGATCATATGCTACGCTGGGTGGTAACCATATAATAAATGACGCATGGTGGCTTATTTCGCTAAGGTGCTCCAACCCGATAGTCCCTGTAATGGTTTCTGTCTGATGGGTGGTTGGGGTTTATTGTTAAACAGTGCCACTCAAAGAAGAGTTAGGTTGATCAACCTTGCCTTAAATGTCGAGACTGAACAGCCTAGCCCCGACCTCTACGTTTCTGATGGGGCTAAAAGGGTACTGGATGATGACCATGGTTAGGATGACTTGACGCCACAAATCCCAGACACAACCCTAAACTAGCAGACTTGCTAACGTGAAGGTGGCCCACGCCATTCATGCTGGAATATGTTGAGATGTTGCAACATCCCAAAACGCACACACACACACACACACACACACACACACACACACACACACACACACACACACACACACACACACACACACTGTGAACTCTGAGTCAGGAGGATTAAGGTCGAACATAAGAGTTTCGTTTCCCCCTCTTGACCGGCTGACTTTTATTTACTCTCTCTCTCTCTCTCTCTCTCTCTCTTTTATTTACTCTCTCTCTCTCTCTCTCTCTCTCTCTCTCTCTCTCTCTCTCGTGTGTGTGTGTGTGTGTGTGTGTGTGTGTGTGAATTGTTTGCCATTCACTTCGTGAGGAACAGTCATGACCAAATGTTCGTCGACAGTACTCTGTCAGCATTGTGTCCTACTTTCCATATTTGGGTATCCTCCCCAAATGACATAAAGTACCCTTTCTTTTCATACACTCTTGTTGTCTTTCATATTGCTTCCCCATGAATCAATCATGTAACGCATTCCACAGCTACACTTTGAAAAGAAAGGTCGGCGAAATTTTTTTCGTTGCTTTATGAACAATCGAGGCAGATTTATGTGATAAACTTATCATGTGAATAATAGGAACGAGAGAAAATATATACTGCTTTACACTTATCCTCGTACACATAGATGCGGTACTTACCTTCTTCAGATTTAACTGCTGCTGCACGATAGTAATTCAGTTAGAACCTCTTGCTCGTAAATGGATTAATGAAGACTATATATCTACCTTTTTCGGTTCAAAAATACTTTTGTCGTAACAGTCTCCTGTAGAAAGAATAATGAAAACGATATGTTAACCCAGTGAGCTCGATGACGCCTTCCTCGTTTAAACGTTGGTCCCATCAGACGATTTTACTCAACATAAGAGACGTTTGGTACTCTAATAAAGCGATGAGACTCAGTTAATCCATTCTGCTGCGAGAAATGTCGCTGACGATTAGCCCACACGTGGTGGCGATGTGCACATGGGAGGTGCGAAGCAACAGCAGGGCCCACCCTGGTGCCAAACCTCCTCATACATCCCTGTACCTCGCAGTGCGGAAGAACCCTGGTCCGACCCTGGCGATGAACAGTCTACCATAGTGCTGACCCTATCTGTACTGTACCTGTCGAACGGCCCCACAGAAGTTGTTGTTTGCCTGTGGTAGACAAGTCTGTTCGGCCAGGTCAGAGTTAAGCAACAAAAACTATTACTGTGAGAAGTGTCCCATAAGTTCAGTAAACTGGTCTGTCGTCTGCACCACTAAACCCTGTTTTAGCGAAGCGTTTGACCCTTCACCTTGATGGCGTAATAATATTTTTGCTATTGCCAGGTAACTTTATTCGGCTTAGAAAACTCCCCATAGTAGTCAAGAGTTTGGAAACTGTCTCACGTAACTCATCTCACACGTTTTAGAATCAACGAAAACGCTTAATTATGCTGTATGATATCACAGAGTGTGCTGTAGCACACTCTGGGCACAGGGAATGAGAGTGCGAGGACTTTATTGCATGGACCAAGGGTAAGAAGAATGTTACATCTGACTTAAGTGCAACGGTTTTATTAAATGGAACAGAGGCAGTGAGACAGTACATTAAATTAGACTTCGTTGGCGTTACTGCACAGTGCAGAAGCAACGTGAACAGCAGCTCTGTTAAACTAGCATGCAATGGCATTATTGCATGGGGAGGAAGCAGAGCGAGCAGTACATTAAACTAGAGTGCAATGGAGTTATTACATGGAGAAGCAGGAAGAACATTATATTAAAACAAGAAGGCATATAAAATGTTCATACTCATGGCATTATCTGAATACATAGAACTTAATCAGATTTTCTCCTTCAAAATACTCCTCTCCACTATTTATACAACGTTCTGAACGTTTTTTTTCCCAGTTCTGGAACGGGTCCTGGAATGCATTTCCAGGGATGGTGCGCATTTCTCGTACTGAATTTTCTTCTATCTCTTCAATCATCTGAAATCGGCGAGCTTTTAGGATGGACTTCAACTTTGAAGGGGAAGAATCTGCATGGGCCAAATCCGGAGAGTAGGGCGGCTAGGGGACGAAAGCCGTCTCGTGATTCGTCAAAAAATCATGGTTAAGGAGTGACGCGTGAGCAGATGCTTTGTCATGGTGCAGCATCCAGTTTTTTTTTTGCCAATGTCTCAGGCCTCTTCCTTCGCACTGCTTCCCTGAAACACATCAAGATATCCAAATGAAGCTATTTATTGACTGCCTGACTCTGTGAAACGAACTCATGATGAACGACACTTCCAATAAAAAAAAAAAAAAAAATCATATTTTTGTGACTGACGTGCATTTTTTTTTTTTTTCCCCTTGGCCTTTTCCCTTGGCCGTGGTGACGGTGTTCGAACCCCCTGCGATGACTGCCTTTTTGTTTCGACATCGCAGGCATACACGCATGTTTCATCACATGTTCTGACATTTTTCAGAATGTTTTCATTAGCATTCGAACAATCAAACAGCTCCTGACTGACTGCGACACGGTTCTCCTTTTGCCCATTTGTCAGTCAGTATACGCAGCACAAATTTTGGGGCAACATGATGCATCTTTTTTCTGTTTAAATCATGTGGCACGAAATTTTACAGTTGGCTGCCTCTTCAGAAACTTCTAGAAAGGTCAGACACGGATTTCCCCGGATCACAGCATGCACTTTCTCAACGTGGTCGTCGTTCCGACGCAGAAGGCGGTTCAGATGTGGGGTTGTCTTTGGAGGATGATCTTTCACAGTCTGAACCACTGAAACCTCTTGTGACATTGTGTACGATTCAAACAATCCTCCCCATAACCTGTAGCAACATTTGGAGTTTCGGTAAAAGTTTTTCCTCTTCAAGGTCCTTCATTGTTCAACTTGCAACAAATCGCCAGGTGCACTAAACATATGTTCATTCTAGTGCGTGTACCTCGATGACTGAGAGACATCGTATGTAACGTCGCCGCTACACAGTGCTCCCGTCTCGAGCACGCTACGCTAGCTAGTTGGCATGCTATAAAAAAAAAAGTTTGGTTTCTTCTTGGACAGACCTCGTAAAAAAGATGTGTCTGATTATAACTATATCTAGGCAAAGATAAAAGGGAAAAATGAAAAAGAAAAGGAAACCTGACTTCAAAGGAGCCAACTGGTGTAAATGAGGAATTTTTAAAAATAGAATAAATTTTTCTTTAATAATGTAATAACGTGACACATAAACCAGTGCACAAAAAAGAAGTGACAGTCGTATGTAAGGATGATGATGCCATGAAGTAATATGCAGGCGGGCAACTAAAAAGTAAAGTGACAAAACAGACACAGACTCAAACTAAGTTTATGAACCACAGTGAGTGAAAAAGTAAATAACATGAGAAGTAAAGAAAAACAAATGACTAAATAAATGAAGGGAAACTGGACTACTGAAGCTACAAAAAGAAAGATTAAATATACAGAAAAAATTAAGTTAAAAAATGGAGGACGTATACCGCATGGGCATACTAGTAAAATAAGAAAAGAGATAAAGAAGAGAGGTGACACAAACAAGCAAATGTGGAAGTACATAGATAAGCCGAAGAAAATGAACATAAACAAAAATAAGGTTTGCTTGTACAACACAGAGGGAAACCCACAAGATGGAACAGGTGCAGGGAAAGGTTTGGAGAAATTCTGAAGAGCAATATTCCAGCAACATGAAAACAAACATGTCTGAGTGTGGATGATGCAAACAAGAATGTTATATATTGCAAATAATGCAAGCAACGATTGACTGTAATGAAGCAGAAAGGGGTTTTGCCTAACACTTGAGACAGTACTTCAGTATAGCTATTAAAAATACAACAGTAAATTTTGGGAATGAACTTGAATAACATTCCTAGAAAATAAGGAGAATAAATCCAAGATAAAAAAAAATAAAGTCAACCAGACCGGAGAACACAAAACCAAACCCTATAAACCTATGGCTGCAAGTGACCAGTGTGCAGAATCTGTTACCAAGTTATACACGGTGATCAGTGAAGGTGGTAGACCAGAAAACATGAGTATTTGAAAATAAAAAATCGAATGAATAAAACACTAACTGCAAAACAACTCAGACAAACGGCACTAACCAGTAACTGACATAAAATACTTTGGAGTCTGTTAGAGACGTAACTGAAAAATCAACTTGCACAATGGACAAAAAGGAGACATCAAAGCAGGTTTTACCAGACGAGTAAGAATAGAAAGTAACCTGCTGACTCTCCATTACTTTCATGAGAAGAGCTACCTATTATAAAGATCACTGACTAACGCGAGTTGATTACAATAAACCATATGATTCCATCAAAAAAAGGAAAGCTAATAAAGGCTTTAAGGAACTGTATAATTCATCCAAGAAAAATCTAAATGATCAGTTCCATGGAGATTGAATACAGAAATTTATGTAATAGCAGGTCTATATTATTCGGCACTACACGGGCTCAGCAACATTATTTAAGAAAATTACCTATGGTCCATGTAAACCTACAAAACCTAAAAAATGGAGATAACGGATACCAGTGTGAAATTTTGAGATTAAATGAAGTATTATTAACAGATGATGATTTATACTGGTGAGTATTAGAAGGGGGTATAGAGTAAAATAAATATGAATTTGAGGAAAGACTAAAAAAACAAAAGATAAATGCAAGATTATATTATGAAATAACAATTAATATAAAATTCCTGGGACTACCGCAAAGAAAAAAAAAAAATAGTGTGTGTGTGTGTGGGGGGGGGGGAACAATCATATGACAGTGAACAAGGCAGCGAAAATGGCTAAGCTGATATGCCCCAGTAACAGAAAAATGTTATAGCAAGATAATTATTAGAAAAATATATATTAAAAGACCGTGGCCATACCGTTGCGTAAAAGCAACTGCCAATTATATATATATATATTGTAACTCATTTCGGCCCCTCTCACTCATGACTTGTTTCCATCCAACAGATCCCATGCTTCATTTCCATGCGTTCCGCTGAGAATCACAATACAACCATGAAACGACTTGTTTACTTTAATGCTCACTTCCCTGTTCCTTAAAACTGCTTTTAATGTGCCTTCATCCTTCCATGCCCGTTGTAGGCTTTATAACACTTCATTCTCTTAACTGCAAACCCTGCTGGTCCCACAACTAGATGTTTGAAGGCACTCACGTTCTCCAACTGCTGATCATTCAGTCTCACTGTACACTCTGTGACTTAATACCTCTCAAAAGCCCTAACGTTACTCTTTGCCACACTACCAGACTCATCCACCAAGCCCTGATATTCTCTCTCATTACGTAGCAGAAATGTAACATCATCAAGTTACCCTGTCACTAAGGTCATTGAAATGTTAACTACCTTGCCTTATATACTGTATGTTATGTATTCGTATATTTGTTTTATTTAAAAAAAAAACAGACAAAGATCTAAATAAATACACGAGAAAGAAGAACCGGAAAAAAAATGAGAACGGCATTAAGCAAGGTGGCAAAACGGAGGGCAAAACAGGCCAAGCCTATTTACATATACTGAGTGGAATGATAAAGTGAAGAATGATAATAACCTAGCCACAGCAATTGTTTTTAAAGCAAGAATGAATACAGCACCAATGAAAGACAGCAAAAGGTGCACCTGAGCATCGATAGCATGTGATGTGTGAGTACAGAGTTAGGGTACTTTTTTTTTCCTTCGTTTTCTTTTTATTTTTTATTTTTTGTCCAGTAAACTCTTGTTCATTTTAAAGACCAAGAACTACATCAGCCATATGCTGAAAACGATGATGAAACAATTCGAAAACTTCTATTTAGTGATGTGGTGTAATCAGAATTAATGATTATCGAATTATTTCTGAATTATTTAAATTGGAAGATAGATAAAAGAAATAATGGATTCTGACCACTACTTGGTGGTGGCCAGAATTAGGATTCAAGTAAGATGGAGGAATAGAAGAAGGGAAAGACGAGAGGAAGGAGTAGTTGCAAGGAGAGTGGAAAGGTTACAAGATGAGAAAAAGGCAGAGTATAAGAGAGAAGTGGAGGAACGATTGGGCAAATATGAATTGGAGCAGATGGGAGACATGGAAGGTGTGTGTAGGATATTCACAGACGAAATATGTGCAACATGTGATGTGGTGTGTGGAAGGAAGAGAAGACGGAGGGGGGTGCAAGGAACAGCGTGGTGGACTGAAGAGGTGAGACAGGCTGTGGCACAAAAGAAGAAAGCATACATTGAATGGATGAGAAATAGGGGCGTGGAAGAAGTTGAGAGGCGGAAGAGAGAGTTATATGTAGAAAGAAAGAGAGAGGTGAAAAGATTAGTAGGAGAGAGTAAGAAGAGAGTGGATGAGGAATTTGGAAGGAATTTGAGTGTAAAGTGGAGGGACTGTAAGAAAA
Organism: Coenobita brevimanus; assembly: GCF_032717465.1. NCBI lineage: Eukaryota > Metazoa > Arthropoda > Malacostraca > Decapoda > Coenobitidae > Coenobita > Coenobita brevimanus. The sequence continues at coordinate 26,451,211 of NC_137032.1, read as the reverse complement.
TGTTCTGGAAAGAGGTGAAAAGAGCAAGACAGGGTGGAAGTGAAGTTAGCAGGGGAGTGAAAGATAAAAATGGTAGATTACTAGTGGAGAAGGGAGAAATAGTGAGCAGATGGAGAGAACACTTTAAGGAATTGTTGAACATAGAGGATGGAAGTAATGCGAGTATAAGTGGATGGGGAATGGCTGGGAGGAGGAGGGAGGTGAGAAGACAGGAAGAAATCAGTAGGATAGAAGTTGTGGAAGCAATGAAGAAAGTTAAATCGGGGAAAGACCCAGGAAATAATGGAGTGTGTGGTGAAATGTTGAAGCATGGGGGAGAGATAGTAGTAGAATGGATGTGGAAGATGTGCAGATTGGCCTGGGAGGAAGGTAGAGTCCCGAAGGATTGGAAGTCAGGTATAATTATTCCCTTGTACAAAGGAAAAGGGGAAAAAGAAGTGTGTGGTAATCATAGGGGCATTTGTCTTCTTAGTATAATAGGAAAAGTGTATGGTAGGATACTTATTGACAGAGTTAGAGAAAGAACAGAGAAATTAGTTGGAGAAGAACAGGGAGGCTTCAGGAAGGGAAGAGGTTGTGTAGATCAGATATTCATTCTTAGATCTTTAGTGGAAAAGTTTCTAGAGAAGGGAAAGAAGTTGTATGCGGCTTTCATGGATTTGGAGAAAGCATATGACAGGGTGGATAGACAAGGATTGTGGAAAGTGTTAAGAATATATGGAGTAGATGGGAAGTTGTTGAATGCTGTGAAGAGTATGTACGATGGTGCGAAGGCTGCAGTGCGTGTGGATGGTGAACTAAGTGAATTTTCCTCTTTGAAAGTTGGATTGAAACAGGGATGTGTCATGTCTCCATGGTTGTTCAATCTGTAAATGGATGGGGTAATAAAAGAGGTACAAGGTAGGGTAGTGGATGTTGGAGTGGCCCTGGTGAGAGAGGATAGTGTTTGGAAACTCCCTGTACTGTTGTTTGCATATGTTACTGTGTTGTTGAGTGAAGACGAAGAGGAGCTGCAAGGCTTGGTGGATGAGTTTGGGAAAGTGTGTAAGAAACGGAATCTAAAGGTGAATGTAGGGAAGAGTAAAGTGATGGTCTTTGAGAGGGGTGAAGTCAGTGAATGTACAGCGAGATTGGATGGTGAGGAATTGGAAAATGTGAGTACGTTTAAGTACTTGAGTAGTGTGATGAGTAAGGATGGAGGTTTGGAGGGTGAAGTGCTTGAAAAGGTACAGCAGGGAAGAAAGGTTGCTGGTTCTTTGAAAGCAGTGATAAGAAACAGGGAAGTGAGCATGGAAATGAAAAAGTTACTACATGACATTATTGTGATACCAACTCTAACGTATGGAAGTGAAGCTTGGACGTTGTTGGAAGGACACAAGTCAAGAGTGAGAGCAGTGGAAATGAGTTATTTAAGAGGAGCCTGTGGAGTCACATGGATAGACAGGCTGACGAATGAGGATATAAATGAGCCTTGTGGTGTGGATGTGGATGTGATAGGAAGCGTTATGAGGAACACACTGAGGTGGTTTGGCCATGTGGAGAGTATGGAGGGTGAAAAACTGACGAAGAGAGTGTATGTGAGTGAGGTGGAGGGGGGAAGAGGGAGGGGGAGGCCGAGGATTTGATGGAGGGATGGGGTGGAGAGGTATATGAGAGAGGGGGGTGTGAGTTGGGAGCAGGGCAGTGAAATGGCGGGGGACAGGGCGACTTGGAGGCGATTTGTTTGTGGCCACCCCAAACGGGATTGAAGCGCCTGGCAATAGATAGATAGAATAGCGAATCGAGGAAATACTTAAAAGAAGTATCGCTGGTAAGATAAAGCCTCTGCATTGTCATCATCATCATCAAAATCATCATCACTTTAATCCTATTGCTGCCATAAAGTCCCTTTCTGACTGAAGGGGTTAATACCTAGATATATCCCACTCATGCAGGTGCAAGAATCACTACATAGGCGCATTACCAGTCAGTACACACACACACACACACACACACACACACACACACACACACACATTGCAATCTCTCTCTCTCTCTCTCTCTCTCTCTCTCTCACACACACACACACACACACACACACACACACACACACATTGCCAGGTTTATCTTCCTTCGCTCTTGCAAGTTCTTTCATAAGGAACAAAGTATGTCCTTTCTACCTCCTACACACAAACACCTTTGTTCTACGCCACCTTCAGTACTATTTTTTTTTCTCCTGTACTCATATTAACCCTCCTCAGGTAAACCTACAGTTTCGCATACAACTCAGGGAAACTTGGGTCTGTCAGCCCCAGCATTAAAAAGAAAAAAAAAAATGCTGCAGTCACACGTTTCAAACAATGAATTCCTGAATATCTTACAATGTATTAGGTCTTATCAGTTACAAAATTCTGCAAAAAAGTTTTGATTCATATAACTCAACATATTTAAAAAATTATTTAGAAAAAACTGCCAAACATTTTTTTGAGTGGCGATGGGGACAGTAGCCATACAAAAAAACAAAGAATACTATGAGCCTAGCACTTGTGTCACAACTTGAGGAATGGAGGTCCTTCATGATGGACATAGTGGATCCCACACAGCTTAAAAACAACCTGCAAACTAGGAGTCAACCCTTCCCCCCTTCTCAGGTACACCTGTGTCCCAAAGACCCGACATGCAATTATGTGTGATATAAAGCAATAACAGAGAGAGACACGCAAGTAACCCCCCTACACTCTGCATGGGCACAGCAAGTTAAGAAGCAATTGAGAAGGGTAGGGATCCCAGACATCTACAGTAGAAGGTACTGAACTATAGCATCGAACAAATCGACCGGGTCCATCAGACCTAGGTATACCTGAGGAAGGTTTACTTTCACAAAAATGTTCAACATTTTACATATAATGCATGCTCGATCTTTCCATGATGCTGACACGTTAAGCGTCTCATATATTAAATTATCTATTTTCTTTTCAGTATCGACTTCAGTCATTAAAAGCGCTACTTTTCGTTCATTCTAAACGGAAGGCTTGCGGAGCTTATTGTATTTCTGTGGATTTGAATGAATGTTTCATGTTATGTGCATTGTTTTATTGTAAACATAGCCTATAAAACAAATTTTCGTCAAATCATTACCAAACACATTTGTTAAACGTTGTTTAGCGCTTGGCATACATTTCCATGATAGGCACATAACGAACAGAATCCCTTACACCAGTGACCCAGTTTCTTTCGACTTTGACACTATTGTAATGGATTTATTTAATAAAAGATAAATTTATTTATATTATAAATGCATTTCTATATTTAACACTAAATCTTCATCCAAGAAATGTAAAACATATACTGAGCTGGTTCTGCATAAACTTAGGTTCCGGAGCTAAGTATATTGGTAAACATCTTGTGATCAAATGGCTGCTTAGAACAAGGAAATGTCAAGAAAACAAGAGAGAGAGAGAGAGAGAGAGAGAGAGAGTCTTTAAATTTTCTCAGTTCTTCAGATTACATTGTCATAGTGATTATAGTATCGCTTACTAAGAATTAAATAAATGCAGCCAAATTATGTGATATTATTTTTTAAAATGTTGCAGGTCTGAGGACAAAAATAACACACCACACTTTCAGTATGAGACAACTTGAACGCAGTAGTGCGCCCGAATGAAGGGAGCTTCTTGCCACTCCTCCACAAAACTGGTCACACATATAAAGAAATATTAGAGCAGATAACAAATACAGTATAAGTGACAAGAAAGAAAATAAGAGTCATTAGACGCGGTTCATGGGAAAAAGGCACGTTGAAATATTACTCCCTACTATGTTAACTTCATTTCCTCAGTAACACTGGCACTCCCACTGACTTTCACACATTCTCGCAGCTGTTCCCCCTCAGCAATGCCAAACTCACCAACAGCCGCACTTCCCTTCATTTCCACCCTTTCAAAGTTTTTGACACGGCATCATCGTAACCAACTCAGCTCCTTCAAACTCGCTTTTACAGTTATTAGTCACTTCAGTTTCCTCTTGTCCCTACAATAATTTCCCCTGATATTAATTTATCTGTAACCTAATGAAAAGAGGTATATTCATTCCCTAGTTCTCAGATAATATAACTGCTTCTGACACCGCCATCCTCACCTCTCCAGCCCAGCTCCTTCAAACTTACTCTTGCGGCCATTCTATAGTCCCTTCACTTTCTTCCTGCCTCTAAAACTATTTCCTTTAATATTATTGATTGTGGAAGGTGGGGGTGCATACCATCCACTCACTTGATGTAGTGCTGCTGTCGGGTGTCTGCCCTTTCCTCTCCTCCAGCCTTCTTTCCTTCCATCCTCTTCTGTCTTCCTTTCCTTCGTTCTTTCCTTGTCCTTCTGCCTACGGGTACCTTTACACTCCCTCTTCTGTCTTTCTCTCCTTCTTTCCTTCCTCTTCCTTCTGCTTGTTGTTGACTCTACACTGAGTGACAAGCCAAATGGCTTCCTGTACACCAGGAAACCATTTACTATGCTGGGTGGTAACCATATAACCAAAATTTGGTGCCTAATGGTTTAGTGGGTAATTACTGCTCTCCAATTGGATTGAGCCGGTAAAGGTTTATATCCAAGGGGTGGTTGGGGTTGATTGGTCATGTAATGCCTCTCAGGGATGAGTGAGGCTGGTCACTCTCGTCTTAAATGTCGGGACGAACTGTCTAGCCCAGGGTTCCTGTGCTGCTCATGGGGCGATGTGGGATTGGATGATGGATGGATGGATGGATTAACCCGCCCCGTCCCGTCGACGTATGGGTACGTTGCAACGATTTGCATTTGCCAGTCCTGGCGACGTACCAGTACGTTGAGCAATTGCAAGGTCCCTAATTTGCACAATTTTCAATTTTCGCGCGTTATTTTTCGTATGTATACACGGGACACCTTCCTCTATTCCTCTACAAGATGCCAAGCAGGGACAATGCCTTACACCACATAACCTCCCCCCTCCCCCCCTCACGCCATTGTCTCAGCAATGGACCTGTTACCAGTGACCTGGCTACTAAAGATATTCAGGGCCAGAGTGATTCCCCAATCGATGACAATGTGGAGGACAATGTTTACACAGCATTAGAAGAAGAAACAGCCAGAAATAATGATCAGGTAATGTGGCAAAAAAAAGGTCAGGTATGGTGATTAGTTAGTGAGTGAAACATTGCTTCTAATGCCTTTATTACTGCTTGAAAACCAATATACTCTCATACTACATATACATTCGTACCAAGTAAATTAATAAATACAGTTTATGAGTGGATAAAATAGTTACCCTCCCATAGAACTCGTTTTCTTTGGTGCCAGCATGTTAGAAAACCCAGTCAGGTAAGGAGGAACTCCTACCTGGATTGGGTATTTTAAACCTCAGGTGAGTGGTTTCTCTATGAATTTTCAATGTTTCTCACCAAAAGCGAAGGTTTTAGCCAAAAAAAAAATTTTCGAAAATACCTCGGGACTGGGGGATGTCGGAGGTGCAGAAAACCTCGGGACGTGACGGGTTAAAGAAAATATAACCTAATGAAAACTGGTATGTTATCTCACCAGTTATCAGACGATATCAATGTTTTTGACAACTAGCATCTCCTCACTGCAACCTAACGCCTTCCAGCTTATGGCCGCACCTCCAGCTCCTTCAACTACATCCATGGTACAGACAGAACCATAATAGTGCTGGTGAGCCACTGCTCCACATGTCGGCACTAATATACAAACATACCTCATCTCCCTCCCTTCCCCCAAAAGGAGTATGGTGGACTATTTAACCCCTTAACCACGGGGCGTCACTTTTGTGACGCTTGGGAGCAAGGGATCATACCGCGGGGCGTCACTTTTGTGATTCTGTGTTATTTTGCATTTGCCTGGGCTTTCAAGTGGTGGCTTGTATCATCTATCAGTACTGCCAATGTCCAACACTAGCCAGCACTCCTAATCTCATCTGTACTACCATCCATTGTTGACAATTTAGCCATTTCTCCCTGTTCTTGACTCCCCTCCCTACCTCCCCTCCATTACCCTCTCCTCTCTCCTGCCTGGCCGTGCTATGCTAAGTAAATTATCCCTGGAATTTTCCACTGATTTCATCCACTGAAATAAGCCCTATGCCCTATTCTTATACCAAATAATATATACAAAAAAGAAATAAGGTAAGTGATAGTGCCATACACCTGGAATTGGTTAATTATCACCTGACAACACCTCACGTGCACTCGTTCGCTAATTTTCGCTGTTTATTTCCCCTTGAAATATGCCGTATAATCTATTCTCGTAATAAAAATATACATAAAAAGGGAAGGGAGAACCCAAAGTGATATTTACATTCGCCTGGAACTACCTAATTTATTATGTATTGTCTAGATTTCCTGCCAGTCATTTCATAGCGTATATATTAGCAGCTGTCACCATGCTGACATTGGCAGCATTGCACTCCCCCTAGGCCACCACACTGTATTCAGTTTACTGTCGTCTTTCAAGGTGAAACCACGTCGGATTCGCGCCTGTCCAATTCTGCCGCTTTTTAGCCCCATGCAAAGGGCCCTGTGACCTCTACTCCTACCAAACCTCATGTGGAAATGGGTAAAGGGCTAAGTGACTTCTGTGGAACGTGAACTGGCTAATTTGTCAATGAAAATTATAGACAGTGACTATGATCTTTCTGGTGAGTAAAACAGTGCAAGTGGAAATGTAAATAATGAGTAAATAATGTGTAAACAGCAAGTGAAAGCAATGAATGTAAATATAAGTGAACAGTGGAAAATAGTTTTATAAGTTACTGCAAGTGACAGTGCATAACACAGTGTAAATAAAACAGAAATGTAAATAATGTAAATAAAATAGAGAATGTAAATAGAAATGTAAATGAGTAGTAATATAAGAATACGAGTATATATACTAGGAGTAATGAAAGTGAAAGTTTCACTCTAGCATTTGCGAATACTATGAGTTATGAAAGTGGAAGTGAAAGTGACATATGCACTCTCAACACTAGTATACGGGACGAGAAAGTGAATGCTACGTATTTTACTGAAAGAGAAATTGAATGCCTGCAGTGACAATAAACTACTATTACTGAAGGAAACTAATGGATAAAGACTGTAGATATATATATATATATATATATATATATATATATATATATATATATATATATATATATATATATATGTGTGTGTGTGTGTGTGTGTGTGTTATATAGTAATAGAAATATAAAGTTTGAGTGTTTTTATGAATAATAAATGACAGAACACCAGCAGCGAACGAGCGGAAGTGGGAAGGTCATATGCGCAAGTAATTTTCATTGCTTTCACAGTGTTTTTTTTTTTTTGAGTATGGATTCCAAACTATTTGAGAATCATAGAATAGCGTTTCTAGTGATAATATCAGGCTGTGGTAATCATATTACGGGTTGTCAGGAAGTGTAAAGTGGAGACTTCATTACCCAGCTTCAGAGGTCTCCTTAAGTCCTACAGTACTCGATGAAGGCTCAACAAACATCCCAGGAGAAAGCTGAAGGTATGTGCCATATGCATATATAATTTTAATATTCTAGGACTAATAACAGATTTTTGGCAAATATTTTTAGAGAGTCTGTCGGAGCGCGAATATGCCCGCGAGACACGCAAGTCAAGCAAAAACAACCCCGCAGTTTAGGGGTTAAAACGATAATTTCAAGTCGCAATGCACTGGGTTCACGTTCAGATAAAGAACATGAACAACAATGAAATCATATTAACTAATGTCGCCCATGGACTACATTTTTTTTTTTTTCAGCTAAAAGGAGGAAATGTTTGAATGTAATGGAGATGAGGTGTCTGAGGAGTACATGTGGAGTGACGCGTATGGATCAAATGAGAAGTGATGAAGTGCGAAGGAGAACTGGAGTTGTTCGGGAGATGTCTGATTGTGTTGAGCAGGGGTGTTGCGATGGTTTGGGCATATGGAGAGAATGGATAATGAGCAATTGGTGAAAAAGATATCTAGATCTGATGTGAGGGGTGTAAGGCTGAGAGGGAGACCATGAATAGGATGGATGGACAGTGTGAAGAGAGCTTTGGATGCGAGAGGGATGTTTGTTGAGCAAGGAAGAGTGGCTGTGCATGACAGAAATAAATGGAGAGAAATTGTGAATGAATAAATGATGAGGCAACCCTGAGGGGATAGTCTCCCGCATTTGGTCTGATCAGCTAATCAGGTCAGGTGCGGGTAAGGGGATGGGTCTATTATGATGTGGCAGGGGTAAACCAGCTCTGCTGTCGGGCCCTGTTGCGGATGTCACTGATTGCACTGCGCAGTTGACCCTCGTGCTGTGTGGTGCGGTGAGGATCTGTCCCTTCTCCGAATGCGAATGAATGTGTTTGAATGGATGAATAAATTGGGAGTGTGTCGTCCTGTCACGACTACCTCCCCTTCCTTGGGGGAAGCAACCTAAGTATACAGATTGACAGAAATAAAATCGCGATTCGTTAGTCAAATTGACATACCAAAACTATGGCATGGGAGTGAAACAATTAGAAACTGCTGGGTGTTTGTCTTTGTTTAATAAAAATGCCATCAGCTAACCAGAAAACAATGTTCAAATACAGTACTTCCAAATATCAATACCTTCACTACATGGACGCTTTTATACGTATACCGTAGTTTAGAAACCGACAGTTAAAAAGAGCCCTCTACTAGTAAAGAGGAGTGGGTTGTATTCTAAGGTGCTTTTGAGATTTTGCAACCTTTTCCTTTGCAATTTATTCAGTACCTTGCACTTCAGTGTTCTATTCTATGGAACTGACGCAATCTACGTCGATATTTAGGGGATATGAATAGCATGCACGATAATGTTCAGGTGCGATATGTAAAATAAATCTCCCAGGAAGACGTACTAAGAAACCTCCCTTACCACTCAGGATATATGCATCAAAGTCTCCATTAATGCCTCCAGTTTGTTGATAAAAAAAAAAAATACTTGCTACCAGAAATCGAGGCCAGACGATTACGTTTAACTAAAGACCCCTCATAACGAATGGGTTATAAGAGAGTCCATCCGTCAGGATGAATATGATGATACTCCTGCATAAATATTGCTTTCGCCAGATGATTGTATATTACTAGACAGAAGACCCCAGTAGTAATGTGAGTAATGAAACCCTAAGCAAAAGCACTTCATTTAGAGAAAGGAGTAACAGAGAATAATAAAAGACGTTATCAAACTACAGTAGTTGTAGTTTTAGTAACCCCAAGCACATCAAGACGTTTACCTGGTGTGTTGTAAGCTGAATCTGTCCTTTTCCTGCAGTCCACAGCCCTCTTTTCGAAATGATGAAGAGGGAATTGAGAGAAGTCCAGATACCATCATGGCTGTTGGTCATGAGAAAACAACTTGCGAGTTGTGCTGGCTGCATTGCGTTGCAACAAAACGTTTGTGAATGGACGTATATTTGAAACAGCCGCAATAATGGCAGGAAGAAACAGCGTAAAATGATGAAAACGAAGCGATGGAGAACATCAGCAAGAAAATGAAAAAGGTAGAAGCAAGTGAAGAGAAACCAGAGGGGTAATCTCTGTGACGTATGCAACACTTGGTTTCTTACTGGAGGTGGTCAGTGTGAGGATTACAATTCCTAAAAGAAGACAAAATGAAAAATGTGTTGGTTTTATAATGTATTTGATGGGGGGTTCAAGAATATCCAAAAACTTCAACAAACAGTTAAGAGAGAACAATGCCAAATTAAAGGCAAGAAACATTATGTTAAAATGATGAGATGCAGAAGGTTGAATAAAGGATGGAAAGCCATAAATCTCTCTTGATGGAGAAAGTGAAGCAAGAAGATCTAGAAGACCTGGAAGAAAACAATGTAAAAGAGAGAGGAGAACGAAACTTCTTAATGGACAGTTTGAAAGAAAAAGGCAATCGAGAGAGTAAAGAAAAAAAAAATATCAGGAGAAAGCTGCCTGCATGGATTTATGAATAAGAATTAGCAAAGAAAAAAATATATATATAGAAATAGACAGGCTAGAGAAAGTCAGGCAACTATATGAATGAGAACAGGTGAAATGAAAGCCCTTGCTCATCAAGTCACGTAGCCCATGGCTGGGATGAAGAGTGAATTTTGAAAAATGCAAAACTGAAATTAAAGGCACTAAACTGTATACGAGTAAAAAGATCTCATTAGTAACAGACCTTACCACAAATCAACGCCTGAAAGAGAAAGAATTCACAGAATTAGTTTAAGGTAAAAAGAGAACACTGAGAGGTGGGTTGGAATAATAAAGGAATTCCGTTACGATATGTAGGGCAAATTTTCAGTAAACAACTATGAACTACAAAATAAGATGGAACAAGGATATGGAAAATAAAAGTGATTGAGAAAATTAAGTTTAATATAAGCCTATACATAATTAGATTACACAAGCTACATCAGTGGAGAGAATGAAATGGATGCGAATATCATCTACCGCATTACAACTGAAGTTACTAGTTAAACATATGGCATAATATTATGTATTTCATTTCAATAAGAGAAATTCAAGATGCTGAGGATGTAGGTAACTATTTTATATAAATCAAGAAAAATCGATATGAAGAAGCAAACAACAGGACATTGGAATAACTGAAGTGTAAAATATATACATCACTTTAAAGTTCAGGTAGGTTTAGTTTGCACTGGTCTTAACAAATAAGAAATAAACAAAAATTACACAAAAACAAACTTCTAAATAAAACACAAGAAGATTCACTCATCGAATTGGGCGACTACGGGCATCTACGAGTTTTTGGACCTGAAAGTGTAAACACAAACTAAGGTAGTCATAATATGGATGGAAAATTACAAACTTGCCCTATTACATGTCACAGAAAAATGTGAAGAAGACGTTTAATGAATTAGAAGGGAGCAAAAAGTGTACTAGACCTAATTCCGCTTACTCAGGCTATGCAGAACAAGTTCAAGTTCATGACCACAGATGAAGGGAAGGCTGTTATCCAAATCGACCATAACCAAGTAATGGCAGTTTTTAGTACGGACATGCAGAAAGAAGAAGAAAAAAGAGATTTTGTACTAATGAAATATATGAAAATAGATGAACCAACAAAGACAAGGCTTACCCAAGAACTTGAAAGACTACTAAACTCAATACTTGAAAAAGCGAATACAGTATAATGAATTTCGAAACCAACATGAATGAGGCAGCCACAACACTCTTGGAGAAGGAAATAAGAAGAGATGTTTGTGAGAGGTCTACAGAAAACACTGAGCCAATCTGGTTAACTATAGGTCTCGAGGAGATCAGTAAAAGAAGAATGAACAATGAAAAAGTAAAAAGAGAGAACAGGAGATGTACAACAAATACGAACATTTGTATGTACAACAAAAACACAAGTTACAAAACAAATGGCCAAGAGAACAATGAAGGTGAATGGAAGTAACAATACAAACTAAAGTCAATGGAAACTGTAACATATGGTAGCACATAAGACCACTGAAGGGAGAGAAAGTACAGTCGCGTTCATGAGTACTGATACGCATGTCGAAGTGTTGTCTATTGTAGCGCTCAGGGCTTTTGGAATTTATAACTTTTGCGCTTACTACCTGATACACTGAAGATAATTTGACCAGGTAGGAAGTGAAATAGTTCAACATCCTACCAGTGGTGGACACAACAGTAGACAACACGACTACATGTATATCGGGACTCATGAACGCGACTGTACATGAAAACAAGACATCATTTTACAATGAAAATGGCATGAAAATAAATCAAGAAGCTATACCGGTAGCTTTAAAAGTTTTTTTGGGGGGAAAATATTATATGACCAATGAGACAAAACAGTAATTGAAATCTCGAATCATGATATAAGAAGAAGATATGAAGAAAACCTAAGAAGCAGAGCAAATTTCTCGCAAATCAAGATTAAAAGAACGGGGAACTAGAGAACGGTAACCCGCAGGAAGCACTTGAGGCATCACTGTTGTTAGAACATCTAGACATGGAATTCTCTGTGGTAAAGAATCCACCAATATCTCTGAATGAGGAAGAAATGAAAATAACACTAAATGATATAAAAGCACAACTGAGGAAAAGCTACATGCAATAAACCCCAGGACTTGACGGAGACCTGTACCCATTACTACATTCCACCAGCTACAAGTCTGTGGCTAAAGTGTGGAATGTAGTAATGGGTAGAAGAAAATTTGTCTTCTAGTTTATGATCTTTTTGTTAAAGTATAATTATGCATAAGGCAAATGTTAGCTGTGGATGTTATATGCATAGCATACTGAACGATTAAAACAAGAATGAAAAGAAGTGTTTTGGTACGTTCTTTAACTGTAGGTGAGCTGTAGCTTATCAGTATTGCGCAAAATGGCGTACTTACGGGTGACCGTAGCCTGAATGTTTTTCTAACATGAAGAGAAACATCTACTCTTGACAAGCAACGTTTTGGTATACAGCACACCCGTGTATGCCTTTTTGTTTTGGAGTCATGACAGAAGAAGAAGAATGAGAGAAAGAAAGAAAGAACATGATCGATATTAATGCGGTTCGATTTTGCGACTCCTACGATGGTTAGCAAGAATGTGAGTAGTTTTGCACTTGAATAGCTAAGGTCTTTTAGTTCATAAGCTTAGAACCGGGGTTTATGACCATTTTCGCGCAATTGCTCCTATACCTAGGGTACAGAAGCCATTTTGAACCTGCGCCAGTCCGAATTACGGAGTGCTATCGAACTCCGTGATATATATATATATATATATATATATATATATATATATATATATATATATATATATATATATATATATATATATATATATATATATACAGTATATCAGGATAGCTATTTCGAACAATAGGGGGCGGATAATACAGCCTTCATTAACCCCTCCAAGTGTTATTTAATTGTCACAAGAGGCATTACATCGTCTGGAGGGTGAATCATCATGGATGTCATCTGCAGTTTGATAGTTGCTTCGTTGTCCATACAGGAAATAAAGTGTATCGAAGGGCCCATGTAGATAAAAGTATCGCTCCTGCTTCGATGGAGGTCGAAATAAGTAGTCAGCGTAGTGATGGGGCTGACAACTTTACTACAGTGACATCGTTTTTAGTTTCTTCCTGTTTTTACCACACTGTTTCATTCAGGTTAGGAGAGTCACCTAGAAGGGAAGGAGTTAATGAAGGCTGTGTCTAAACTCCTTCATTCTCAGAAGTCTTTCCTGAACCGAATAACGTCCTCTGGCGGTAAGAAGAATATACTAAAAAAAAAAAAAAACATTTGAAGGGAGAAGCTATTCCTTTTAAGACAAAAATTCACTCATTACTTTATCGTCTAGAATTTGACATCTTTTTGTACTTTTCATTATAGTGACAATCTTCATCATGTTAGGGGAGCCACCTAATAATGAATAGGTTAATGAAGGCTGTATCACCCCCCCCCCTACTGGAAAAGCCTTTCTTGACCTAAAAAAAATGGTGTGCGGTAGTAGTAGTAGTAGTAGTGTAGTAGTAGTAGTAGTAAAGTAGTAGTAGTAGTAGTAAAGTAGTAGTAGTAGTAGAAGTAGTAGTAGCAGTAGTAGTAACAGCAGCAGCAGCAGCAGCAGTAGTAGTAGTAGTAGTAGTAATAATAGTATGTCGCTGTCGTTGTTGTTGCTGTAGCCCCAGTTTCATCTAAAACGTGAAGCCGGTGAACCTCAGGCTTCAGCTGATCTGCAGTTCACCATCTACGTTGCGGGGGAAAGGGAAGGGATTGGAGGACGTTTATATAACGGGTCAGCAAAGCAGCCCAGGTATATCAGTGCGACCAAGTGAAGGTGTCTGTCTCCAGCTCCCTAGGATGAAAACAGCAGGAATACACTGTGAAGTAACTGGAAGGGTTAAATATCGACATAGTTACAATTGATAGCATTAAATCAAATGTTGGTGCAGGATTAAAATTACATACCGTATATATATATATATATATATATATATATATATATATATATATATATATATATATATATATATATATATATATATATATATATATATATATGTATGTATGTCATCATCATCATCAGCAGCAGCAGCAGCCGTTTGAGTATCCACTGCAGGACCGGCCTAACCCGACCGAAGTCGGGACTATACAGCCAGTGTATCTACCACGTGGCTTAGGCTGTCTGGTAGAGATTGTATGTAGGGTGATAAGTGCTTGTAAGTGTAATTGTAGTGTTGGAGTGGCTTTAGATGTGTGTGTAGTCTATGAACCAAGTGTAATCGGCCCGCACAAGCCGATTGAGTGCAAGCATACTTTATAGTAAGCAACACTGGTACAGCCACAGCACCCCTTGTGTCAGCCAATGCAGTACGTGGCCGGGTGAACACTCCCAACATTTATTACCCCGGCGAGGCGCGAATCCTGGCTCACCCATGTACAAAACGCACACTGTACCATAGAGGCCCCATATATCTATCTATCTATCTATCTATCTATATATATATATTTGTATGTATGTATATATGTATATATATATATATATATATATATATATATATATTTATATATATATATATATATATATATATATATATATATATATATATATATATATATATATATATCTACTATATCTATCTATCTATCTATATCTCTCTCTCTCTCTCTCTCTCTCTCTCTCTCTCTCTCTCTATATATATATATATATATATTTGTATGTATGTATATATGTATATAGATATGTGTGGCCTCTGGTACAGTGGTAAAGCGTGAGTTTTGGTACACTGAAGAAAGAGGGTTCGCGCCCCAGCGGGGTAATAGGTTTTGGGAGCATTCTCCCGACTACACACTGCTTTGGTAGACAAAATGGATGCTGTGGTTGAACCTGTGTCGCATACTGTAAAGTATGCTTGCACCCAATCAGCTGGCGCGGGCTGATTACACTTGGTTCACAGACTACACACACATCCAAAGCCACTCCAACACAACAGTTATACCTACAAGCACTTCTCACTCTACATACAATCTCTACAAGAGAGCCTAAGCCACTTGGTAGAGATACATAGGCTGTATCATCCCCACTTCGGTCGTGATAGGCCGGTCCTGCAGTGGACACTCAAATGGCTGGTGATGATGATATATATATATATATATATATATATATATATATATATATATATATATATATATTTATATATATATATATATATATATATATATATATATATATATATATATATATCAGGGATTCAATGAGTTAATACGATGAGGGTAGCCTGGAAAAATAAAATATGAATCACTTTAATTTCCCATTGATCATGAGTGAAGCGCGTCATATATTAATTAGCATATTTAACTTTGGGGGGCCCTGGGTGCAAAGCTCTTTTTTTTTTCTTTTTTTTTGGCAATTATAGAGCCTTTGAAGCTGGTGATAATATGTTAGGTCAATAATTTTTAGTCAGGAGAATGACGGTTCCGTAGTTGACACTGTTGAGTAATGGGTACAAAGGAAAGAGTTTATTCAGTATTATTATTACCCGTCTCCTCCCCGGAGGGTGTCGGGGCCGGGTATTGTTTTCACTCGGTAGTCTGTTTGTTTGTCTCTGTCTGACTGTCCTTCTGTTAACAACTTTATGCGAAAACTACTGGTGCAGTTTTGACTAAAATTATTGGTATGATGGGCTACGACCTTCTGATCACCTAATTAAATTTTGGGCCAAATTGGGCCAAAGCCCAGACTGTAGGCCGATTTTTTTTTTTTTATTAAAAAAAAAAACTTTGTTTTCGCCATAACTCCTTTCAAATTCGTCATATCGACACGAAACTAAAACCTAAAGGTGCATCTTTCAAATCTGCATCCTATAATATGCCTCATTACGTCAGAGGGGTCCTCAGTTAGCGGTAAGGGGGTCAATGTCAGGTGGCCGGGCCTAAAATTTCAAATGGGCATAAATTGTCAATTTTCACCCGAAATTCTCCAAATCTGATATGTGACATCTTTAACTAGATATCCTGTTGTGCTTATACTGTATGTAAAATGACTGCAAGGGACGTTTTTGTTGTGCCTTGACAGCTCTTCTTATTATTTTTTTAATGATTAGCGCACCATACACACTGAATCCTGCAACAATGCTTTTGCCCTTTACTGTTTCATTCCTCCATATTTCTTGAGCTGTAATTTTGCTGCCATCAGACACACTCAGAGTTTTTTTTTTTTTTACTGGAGGGTCTGGCTTAGTCTTCATTAACCCCTTAACTGCAGGGAAGTCGGAAGCTCTCCATGCCCGTCCTGCGCAGATAATCGCTCTCTGACTGACTTTTTAAAAATATTTGCCAAAAATCAGTTATTAGTCATAGAATATTATAATTACATATACTTATGACACATACCTTCAGCTTTCTCCCAGGGATGTTTGTTGAACCTTCGTCGACTACCGTAGGACTTGTGGAGACTTCTGAAGTTGGGTAACGAAGTCTCCACTTTACACTTCCCGACACCCCGTAATATGATTACCACTGCCTGATATTACCACTAGAAACAATATTCTATAAATTTCAAGTAATTTGGAATCCATACCCCCCCAAAAAAAAAAAAAAACAGTGAAAGTAATGTAAAATAAGAGCGTGGACGAGGTTTCCACCCGCGCTCGTTCCCTGCTGGTATTCTGGGGTGGAGCTATCATTTATTATTTACAAACACGCTCACACTTTATATTCCTAGTACTTTATTACACTTATTTATATATATACAGTATTTATCCATAAGTTTCCTTCATTACTAGTAGTTTATTTTCACTCCAGGCATTCACTTTCTCGTTCAGTAAACTAGCGTAGAGAGCGAAGCTTTCACTTTCACTGTCATTACTCCAAGTATTTATACTCATATTCGTATATTAGTAATTATTTACGTTTTCTATTTTATTTACATTATTTACATTTCTATTTGATTTTCACTATGTTATGCACGGTCACTTGCAGTAACTAAGGGCTCCTTTCCCTTGGAGCCATGATGAACTTGGGACACTGAAGCACTCATACTGGTAGTTTCTGTCACCATTTCCTCCACTGACTCATCACACGATTCACCAGAAAGATCGTAGTCACTGTGCATCATTATCATGGATAAATTAGCCAGTTCACGTTCCACAGCAGAGTCACTAAGTCTTTACCCCTTCCCACACGAGGTTTAGTAGGGGTAGAGGTCACAGGGCCCTTTGCAGCGGGCTCAGAAGTGGCGGAAATGGAGGAGCGTGAATCCAACGTAGTTTCACCTCGAAAGACGACAGTAAACTGAATGATGTGGCGTATTATGGGCAGGGAAGGGTTGACAACGTCAGTGTGGTGACAGCTGCTAATTTATATGCTGTGAAATGATTGGCTGGAAATCTAGACAATACATAATAAAATTGGTAGTTCCAGGTGAATGTAAATATCACTTAGGCTTCTCCATTCCTTTCTTTTATATATACTTTTATTATGAGAACAAGTCATACAGCATATTTCAAGGGTAAATAAACAGGGAAAATTAGCAAACGAGTGCATGTGGGGTGTTGCCAGGTGATAATTAGCCCATTCCAGGTGTATGGCAGTATCAATTACCTTTTCTCTTTTTTATATATATTATTTTGTAAAAGAATAAGGCATAGGGCACATTTCAATGGATGAAATGAGTGGAAAAATCCGAGCAGGATTTTCATAGCGAGGCGCGGCTGGGGAGGCGGGAGGAAACGGTAATGGAGGGGAGGTAAGGAGGGGAGTCAAGGACAGGGGAAAAATGGCTAAATTGTCAACAATGGATGGGAGTACAGTTGACATACATGGGCAGGGGAGGGTTGACAATGTCAGCGTGGTGACAGCTGCTAATTTATACACCGTGAAATGATTGGCAGGAAATCAGACAATACATAATAAATAAGGTAGTTCCAGGTGAATGTAAATATCACTTAGGCTTCTCCCTTCTTTTCTTATATATATTTTTATTACAAGAATAGGTCATACGGCATATTTCAAGGGGAAGTAAACAGGGAAAATTAGCGAACGAGTGCACATGGGGTGTTGCCAGGTGATAATTAGCCCATTCCAGGTGTATGGCAATATCAGTTATATTTTTTCTTCTTCATATACATTACATTGTACAAGAATAGGGCATAGGGCACATTTCATTGGATGAAATAAGTGGAAAAATCTGGGCAGGATATCCGTAGTGCGGCGTGGCTGGGCAGGTGGGAGGAGAGGGTAATGGAGGGGAGGTAAGGAGGGGAGTCAAGGAGAGGGGATAAATGGCTAAACTGTCAACAGTGGATAGGAGTATAGATGACATTAGCCGCACTGACTATAGCTGGACACTGGCAATACTGACAGATGATACAAGCCACCACTTGAAAGCCTGGGCAAATTCAAAATAACACAAAATCACAAAAGTGACGCCCCGTGGTATGAACCCTTGTTCCCGAGCATCACAAAAGTGACGCCCTGTGGTTAAGGGGTTACCCGGTTTAGTATGAGAGATCTTTCCAGTGGTTTCCGAACTTATCTGGAGATAACAAAATTCTATCTATCTATATACCTAGGCTGCTTCCCCCAAGGAAAGGGAGGTAGCCGAGACAGGACGACACTCCCAATTTACTCTTCCACTCAAACACATTCACTCGCATCTTAGCCCCATAGGGGGGAAGAGACAGATCCTCACCGCACCACACCACATGAGGGTCAACTGCTCAGTGCAATCAGTGACATCTGTAGCAGGGCCCAACAGCTGAGCTGGTTTACCCCTGTCATATCATAATAGACCCATCTCATTGCCCACACCTGACCTGGTCAGCTGATCAG
This sequence comes from Coenobita brevimanus, assembly GCF_032717465.1. NCBI lineage: Eukaryota > Metazoa > Arthropoda > Malacostraca > Decapoda > Coenobitidae > Coenobita > Coenobita brevimanus. Next base: position 26,432,424 of record NC_137032.1, on the reverse strand, counting down.
GCAAAATCGTTCGTTTTCGTTTTTAAAGGCTCCAACATGCTTGCATGTGTCGGCCTTGGTCACCTAATGGCGGCTCTCCATGCTGCACGATCCATTGCAGCCTCCCTGTTCAGTCCCTTAACCCTAAGGTCACACTTAATGACCTCGTCCCATGTCTTTCTCGGTCTACCCCTCATAACCCCACCCCCAATATTAACACTTCTCACCTTCCTCACCCAACTATCATCCCCCATCCTCTCCACATGTCCAAACCACCTCAATCTACCTCTCCTCATCACAACACCAATACACTCCAGTCCCATCCTACCTCTCAACTCTTCCATTGTAAACCCAGCCCCTCCAGGCCTTGGACGCAGGGGACGCACTGCACATCCACCTAATCATTGTCATTTCTGTACGTCTGAGCCGGCGAATGTCTTCCTCCGTCACTGCCCAGGTCTCACTGCCATACAGCATTCCACTCCTAACACACGCTGCATACAAAGACCCCTTAGCACATAGGAGAGCCCCCTCAATGTCAGGAGAGGCAAGAGCTCCCTGAACTTCTTCCAACCACTTCTCACCTAGCCACAGAGCTAGCTCCAGCCCCACCTCCAGCACACAACATGTCTCCTAAATAACAAAACTCTTCCACACACTCAAGAGATTCACCAGCAAGTTCAATTCTTTCACGTCTGACGATCTCCACCTGCTCACCCGGCACGCCGTACACATAAAATCAGCATTATCTCGCAGTCTACCTCTGATACCACTACATCTCTTATGCACCCATTTATCACACACACCGCACAAGATGGAATTACTTCCCACGCCCTTGTGGCAAACTGCACATGGCCCCTCTCCCTCGTCTTTGACAGTACCGCCACCAACCCTAGATATCATCACTTTTGTGTTATCTGCATTTACCCTTAAACCCTTTTGCCCCATACCATCTCTCCACTTCCTAAACCTTTCCTCCGCCTCCCTTTCATTCTCTGCAATCAACACCAAATCATCAGCATACAACAACTCCCACGGGAGTCCGTTTCTAAAGTCACGTGAAAGGGCTTCAAGTACCATGATAAACAACATGGGACTCAAGACTGACCCCTGATGCACACCAACATTCACGGAAAACTCATCACTCAAATCTCCATTCACTCTCACCTGGGTGTGAGCACCCATACATGGCCATAACCACCCTAACCAGCCACTCCTCCAAGCCAAGCTTTCTCATTGCCCACTTCACCACCTCTCTAGGGACTCTGTCAAAGGCCTTTTCCAAATCAACAAAAACAAAATAAAGATCCCTTCTCCTACCAATATATTTTTCCTGAAGCTGTCGAACAATGAATATGGCATCAGTGGTCCCCTACCTGGCATAAACCCAAACTGCATCTCATCAATATTCACTCTTTCTCTAATCATACCTTCTAAAACTCTCTCCATTACCTTCATTATCTGATCTAAAAGCTTTATACCTCTATAATTCCCTCTTTCCAGGGCATCACCCTTCCCTTTATACACATTTACAATTACACTCTTCAGCCAATCATCTGGGACAACACACTCATAAATAATCCTATTTATCAGGTCAGTGACTAAACTCACCCCTATATCGCCTGAGGCCTTCAACATTTCGGCAGTCAACCCAGACACACCTGCTGCCTTCCCCACCCTCATCCTGCCTATTGCCTCACTCACAGTAGCAGTATCAATCAAAGGCCAAGGGCCAGACACTGGATCTGCTGGCTCCAAACCTTCCCTGTCCCAGTCAAACTCCTCATTCAACAACCGGTTATAATGCTCTCTCCATGCATCTTTAATATCCTCACTGTTCACCACTACCCTTCCTTCATCATTCTTCACACACTGCTCACCTATGATATCCCGATTATCCCTCTTCACCTGACCTGCCACCCTAAATATATTTTCCTTTCCCCATGATTTAGGCTATCAAGTAATTGTCTCTGTGACTCAGACTTTGCCCTGTATACCTCTCTCCTAGCCCTACGCTTGGCAGCCAAATATTCCTCTTTGCTACCACCCTTCTTCCATTCCCGGAAAAGCCTTCTTTTCTCCTTAATTGCAGCTTCTACACCCTCATCCCACCACCAAGTTACTTTATGTCTTGGTGGTCCTCTTGTCCAGCCGCATGTTACATCAGTAACTCTCAAGAAATTGTTCTTGAGGGCTCTGTACTGTTCATTAACGCCTCTATCTACAGCTCCCTGTTCAGCCACCACTCTCCTCAACTCGCTATAGAAGGCATCCCTTACTACTTGGTTTTTCAGCTTCCATATTTTCCTCCTAGGTACATAAGTCCTCTTTTTCATCATTTGTTCTTTAAGCACCATATCACAAATCATTAGTTTGTGCTGCTGCACACACTCCTCACTTCCTATAACTTTAACATCCCTCACTAACCTCCTATCGGCCCTCCTAACCAGAAAATAATCTATCTGACTGCTATTTCCCCCAGACTCATACGTAATTAACCTACTGTCTCTTTTCCTAAAATATGTGTTGCACACAATCATGTCCGTTGCCTCCCCAAACTCGAGTATCCTTTCCCCTTCTGCATTCCTTAGACCATATGCACATCCCCCATGCACTCCTTCATAACCTTGGGCTGCTTCACCTACATGACCATTTAAGTCCCCTCCCAAAATCACTATCTCATCATCCCGCATACCACCCACTCCCGCAAAATGCGGGAGAATATCCCCTCAGTGCTGCGTCGTCATTCACTCACAATTTCTCTCCATTCATTTCTGTCACACACAGCCACTCTTCCTTGCTCTACAGGCATCCCTCTCACATCCAGTGCTCTCTTCACACTGTCCATCCATCCTATACGTGGTTTTCCTCTCAGCCTTACACCTCTCACATCAGATCTAATTATCTTTTTCACCAGTCGCTCATCCATTCTCTCCACATGCCCAAACCATCGCAACACCCTCTGCTCAACTTGATCAGCCATCTCCCAAACAACTTCAGTTCTCCTTCGCACTTCGTCATTCATTTGTCACTTGATCCATATGCGTCACTCCACACATACTCCTCAGACACCTCATCTTTATTACATGCAAACTTTTCCTCTCTGCTACACCCATATTCCATGTTTCAGCTCCATATAATGCAGTCGGTACCACAACACCCTCATGCAGCCTTCTCTTTACATCCATTCTAAGCAAATGACATCTAAACACTTTTTTCATTCCTCCCAGCACCTTTCCTACTTCATTCATTCTAAACTTCACTTCTGCATCTATGCTTCCATCCACAACAACATGTGACCCTAAATACTTAAAACACTCTACCTCCTCAAGCAACTCATCATTCAAAACTATATTCATTCTCCTACACTTCATCACTTCAGTTTTATTCTCATTTACCTTCAATTTCCTCCTCTCACACTCCCTTCCAAACTCCTCTTCCAACTGTCTCAAGCTCTCCTCTGAATCAGCCACCAGTGCAGTATCATCCGCAAACAGCAGCTGCTTCAGATTCCACTCTATACCATCAACATTCACCAGACTCAGACCTCCACCTAACACTCATTCATTCACCTCCCTTACAACACCATCCATATAAATATTAAACAACCAAAGCGACATCACGCATCCATGCTGCAGCTCCACTTTCACAAGAAACCAATCACTCACAGTATATCCTACTCTTACTCACGGTCTACTATTTACATAAAAACTTTTCACTCCTTTTAGTAACCTACCATCCAGTCCATACAATCTTAAAACAGTCCACAAAGCCTCCCCCTCAATTCTATCATACACTTTCTCTAAATCCACGAACGCCCAAAACACATCCTTACCTTTCACTAAATACTTTTCACACACCTGTCTCACAGCAAACACCTGATCCACGCAACCCTTCCCTCTCCTAAAGCCACACTGCTCATCAACCAATCACTTCCTCTGTACCCCCTCCATATTAATTAACACTCAACCATATACCTTACCTACAACACTCAGCAGACTTATACCCCTGAAGCTAGTACATTCTTACTTATCATCCTTACTTTTATATAAGGGGACCACACACGCACTTGCCCAGTCAATTGGCACCATACCCTGCACAAAGCACACATTCAACAATCTTACTAACCAGTCAACAATAGCCGCTCCACCACCTTTCTGACATTCAGCAGCACACCCATCCATACCTCCAGCTTTCCCTGTCTTCATCTCCTTCACTGCCTCCTGCACTTCCTCCTTCGTGATCAAAGAATCATTCAACTCTCCCATCTCATTTCTTCCTTGCATCCTTCCATCCACCACAATCTTAGCCTCTCTTTCCTCCTGTACATCTAACAATCTTTCAAAATACACCACCCATCTCTTCCTTACTGCATCCATCTCAATTAACATTCTTCCATCCTCTACTTTTACTTGCTCTTTCTTCCCAGACTCTCCCTTTCGCACCCTTTTCATTTCCTTCCAAAATATTTTCTTATTCTGCTGAAAATTCTCCATCAACCACCTACCCCACCTCTCATCTGCTGCCACTTGAGCATCAGGCACAGCTCTTCTCGCCATATTCCTCTTTTCCTTATACCTCTCATATGACACCTCATCCTTCCTCTGCAGCCACACTTCATAGGCACGTCTCTTGTCAGCCACAGCCACGCTTACTTCCTCGCACCACCATTCACTTCCTTTTCTTACACCACCACCCACACGTCTCACACCACACACCTCTACCGCATGCCCCACCACAGCACTCTTAAACAACTGCCATTCCTCCTCCACACTGCCATTTTCCTGATCTTTCACTGCGTTCCACTCATCTTTCAATTCCTCCTGATACTCTATCATTTTCTCTCTTTTATCCAACTCACTCACTTTCAAAACCTCCCTGCCACACCTAACTCTTCTAGCTTTCACCCATCTCTTACCTACTCTTAACTTTCCCTCCACCAGGTAGTGGTCAGACATACCTCCACCCTCCCCTCTCAGAACTCTCACATCCAACAATTTTCCGATTACATTCCTGGACACAGCCACATAGTCCATCAATGCTCTATCATCAACCCTTCCACCCTCCTGTCTCACTCATGTATACTTATAAGTATCTTTCTTCTCAAACAAGGTATTTCCAATCACCATCTCTCGCTCAAAACACATCCCTATAATTCGTTTCCCATTTTTATTTCTTCCTGACACACCATGCACACCAACTACACCTTCAACTGCTACATTTCCCATTCTAGCATTCAGGTCTCCCTTCATTACCACAATCACATTCGCTCCAAAACTCTGCAGACACTCATCAACATCATTCCAGAAAGACTCCCTTTCTTTTTCATCCCTTTCACTGCCAGGCCCATATGCACTCAGTAACACCCACAACTCACGTTCAAATTTCGTTCTCACCCACATCTGTCTCCATGACAAATCCTTCCATTCAGTCACACACTACTGTACTTCCGGATTCAGTAACAAGGCCACACCTTCTCTTGCCCTTCCTCTATCAACACCTGACAATCTTCCATTCACACTTCCTAATTTAGACTAACCTTACCCCTTTATCTTTGTTTCACTCAAAGCTAACACATCCAACTTTTTTCACGAACATTCTCCCAATCTCCTCCCGTTTAGCCTCAATCATACTACATGCACGCACATCGATAGACCCAATCTTCAGGGTACGGGGATAACTAAATGCCCCCACCATTCGGCCCTCTCCCGGTGATGACTCGAGGTGCCTGGAACCACTGTCTGACTCTCTTCTTTTTCATTTCTGCAACATTCGCGGCCTTTCCTCTAACTTTCGCTCTGTTGAGCACCACCTCTCCTCTTCTAAACCTCACCTTCTTTTTCTAACGGAGACTCAGCTCTCTGAGGCAACTGACAGCAAACCCTTTTCTGTATCCTCCTACTTTCTCTATACTCATTTCAAAGCCAAAGGTGGCTGTTGTGTACATATACGCAACGAATTATCTTGCTCTCGTGTTCCTGAACTCGATTCTTCTGAATTCTCTACACTCTGGCTTCGGCTTTCCTGTCATTCTCTGACTAAATATATCTGTGCTGTTTACTTATCCCTTAATTCTACTGACTATCAAAAATTCTTCGACTATCTTACTTCTACTATGGAACACATTCTATCCATTTCTCCTTTCTCTGAAATCTCCATTCTAGGAGATTTCAATGTTCACCACCACCTTTGGCTCTCCTCTCCTTTCACAGATCCACCTGGTAAACAAGCCTACATCTTTTCTATCCTTAATGACCTAGAGCAGCTTGTACAGCACCCTACCAGTATCCCTGACCGCCTTGGAGAGAGCTCCAACATACTTGACCTCTTCCTCACAACTAATCCTTCTGCTTACTCTGTTAATCTTTTCTCTCTGTTGGGCTCCTCCAATCACAGCCTTATTACCTTAACCTGTCCTATCACTCTGGTACAGCCTGTGGACCCTCCGGGTAAACGTCGTCTGTGGCATTTTGGAGCCGCGGACTGGGAGACCCTCAGGCAGTACTTCTTTGATATTCCTTGGAATGATTATTGCTTCCATGGCCGGGAGCCATCTGAGTGTGCCTTGCGCATTACGGAGGTTATTCTCTCGGGCATGGAAGCATACATTCCTTTCTCATATCCTTTGACTAATGCAAGAAAGCCTTGGTTTAATCACGCTTGTTCTAATGCTGTCCGCAACAAGGAGAGGGCCTACAAAAGGTACCGGAGCCAACCCACCCCTGAATCACATCATCTTTACGTTTCTACCCGGAATCGTTCTAAGTCTGTTCTTCGCTCTACTAAAAATAATTTCATCCATACTAAATGCTCTCAACTCTCCAACTCGAATTTTTCCCTCTCCTTCTGGCACCTTGCGAAAAATCTTTCTAACAACTTTACCTCATCATCCTTCCCTCCTCTTTTCTACTCTGATGGTTCTGTAGCTATTTCTTCTACTGATAAGCAGATCTCTTCACACAGACTTTCTCCTCCAATTCCACCTTAGACGATTCCGGTGCTGTTCCTCCATCATTTCCCCCCTCTGACTTCCTCATGGCTGACATTAAAATTTCTTCAGTTGATGTATTTTCTGCCATCACTGGCCTCAGTACTAACAAGGCATATGGGCCTGATGGGGTCCCTCCTGTTGTTCTCAAGAACTGTGCTTCTGTGCTTACACCCTGCCTAGACAAACTCTTTCGCCTTTGTCTGTCAACTTGTACCTTTTCTTCTTGCTGGAAGTTTGCTCTCATTCAGCCAGTCCCAAAAAAAGGGTGACCACTCCCAACCCTCCAACTATCGTCCAATTGCTTTAACGTCCTGTATTTCAAAAGTTTTCGAGTCAATTCTCAATAGAAAAATTTTAAGGCATCTTTCCTATCACAACCTTCTTTCCAATCATCAGTACGGGTTCCGTCAGGGACGCTCCACTGGTGATCTTCTCACCTACCTTTCAGACTCCTGGTCATCCTCCTTTCGTGACTTTGGCGAAAGCTTTGCCATTGCACTTGACATCTCAAAGGCTTTCGGTCGAGTCTGGCATAAATCTTTAATTTCCAAACTGCCCTCCTACAGTTTCTATCTTTCTATCTGTGCCTTCATCGTTAGCTTCCTTTCTGGTCGTTCTATAGCCGCTGTTGTAGATGGCCATCGTTCATCTCCTAGATCTATCAGTGGTGTTCCTCAGGGCTCTCCCCTATCACCAACTCTCTTCCTTTTATTCATCAATGATCTTCTAAGGTGTACATCTAACCCTATCCACTCATACGCTGATGACTCCACCCTTCACCTTTCCATTCGGTTCCCGCAACGCCCATCTCAACAGTTACTTCAACAAACAAGGGATGAGGCTATGGCACACTTAATGTCTGACTTGGCTCGTATCTCTGACTGGGGTAAAAATAATATGGTTGTTTTTAATGCATCTAAGACTTAGTTCTTACACCTATCAACCCGACAAAATCTTCCACACGTATACCCACTAATGTTTAATAATATTCAGCTTAATCCTGCATCATCCTTGAACATGCTTGGGGTTTCATTTACTCAGGACTTATCTTGGAAAGAACATATTACATCTCTTGTAAAATCTGCTTCCAAGAGATTGGGTGTGCTAAGCCAACTGTGCTCTTTCTTTACCCCTGCACAATTGTTGACTGTATACGGGGGTTTCATCTGCCCCTGTGTGGAATACAACTCTCATGTGTGGGGAGGCTTCCCACATACAGCTCTTCTCAATAGGGTGGAGTCAAAGGCTTGTCGTCTCATTAACTCACCTCCTCTTACTGACTCCCTTCAACCTCTGTCTCTTCGCCGTACTGTTGCATCTTTATCTCTTTTCTATCGCTACTTTAATGGTCACTGCTTCTCTGAACTGTCTGCTTGCATTCCTCCACCTGTACGACAGGCGCATAGCACCCGTCTGGCAGCCAACTCTCATCCCTTTTCTGTCCAACTCTCTAATGCAAGAGTTAACCGTTACTCCCAGTCTTTCATTTATGCAACAGGTCAACTCTGGAACTGTCTCCCTCTGTCTGTATTTCCTGCTGCCTATGATCTCCAGTCTTTCAAACGCAATGTGTCCAGGCATCTCAAGATGATCGGATCTTGAATTTGGCTCTTTATTGTATTTTATTTTTCTCTTGGAGAGAACTGTTACTGCGGGCTCATGGCCTTTGGTTCCTTCTTCCTCGCATAGGAAAAAGAAAAAAAATCAATCCTCCATCCCTTTCTTTGGCCTGTCTCTTTTTAGAAACTAAAAAACAGAGAAGGGGGTCCCTAGTCACATCACAACGCCCATTTTAGTCGCTTTTTACGACACACAGGTAATATGGTGGCAGTATTCTTCCTAACACAAGCTGGCCCCAGAGTAGTAGTACTACCCCATAATGCGGCCAGATTGTGTACCCCCCGCCACAGGGGGTAACAAAATTAGTATATAAAATCATGCCATTAGACTCAAGGAGCTAACTACGAGTCCTTCCCCGATTTTAGTGCCTTCAACCTGATGACATACTTGTGTGTGTGTGTGTGTGTGTGTGTGTGTGTGTGTGTGTATATATATATATATATATATATATATATATATATATATATATATATATATATATATATATATATATATATATATATATATATATATATATATATATATATATATATATATATATATATATATATATATATATATATATATATATATATATATATATATATATTTTATGCGAGGAAGAAGAAACCAAAGGCCATGAGCCCGCAGTAACAGTTCCCTCCAAGAGAAAAACAAAATACAATAGAGAGCCAAATTCAAGATCCGATCATTTTGAGATGCCTGGACACAATGCGTTTGAAAGACTGACGATCATAGGCAGCAGGAAATACAGACAGAGGGACACAGTTCCAGAGCTGACCTGTTGCATAAATGAAAGACTGGGAGTAACGGTTAACTCTTGCATTAGAGAGTTGGACAGAAAAGGGATGAGAGTTTGCTGCCAGACGGGTGCTACGCGCCCGTCGTAGAGGTGCAGGAATGCAAGCAGACAGTTCAGAGGAGCAGTGACCATTAAAGTAGCGATAGAAAAGAGATAAAGATGCAACAGTGCGGCGAAGAGACAGAGGTTGAAGGGAGTCAGTAAGAGGAGGAGAGTTAATGAGACGAAAAGCCTTTGACTCCACCCTATTGAGAAGAGCTGTATGTGGGGAGCCTCCCCACACATGAGAGTTGTACTCCACACAGGGGCAGATAAAACCCCTGTATAGAGTCAACAATTGTGCAAGGGTAAAGAAAGAGTGGAGTCGGCTTAGCACACCCAATCTCTTGGAAGCAGATTTTACAAGAGATGTAATATGATCTTTCCAAGATAAGTCCCGAGTAAATGAAACCCCAAGCATGTTCAAGGATGATGCAGGATTAAGCTGAATATTATTAAACATTAGTGGGTATACCTGTGGAAGATATTGTCTGGTTGATAGGTGTAAGAACTGCGTCTTAGATGCATTAAAAACAACCATATTATTTTTACCCCAGTCAGAGATACGAGCCAAGTCAGACATTAGGTGTGCCATAGCCTTATCCCTTGTTTGTTGAAGTAACTGTTGAGATGGGCGTTGCGGAAACCGAATGGAAAGGTGAAGGGTGGAGTCATCAGCGTATGAGTGGATAGGGTTAGATGTACAGCTTAGAAGATCATTGATGAATAAAAGGAAGAGAGTTGATAGGACAGAGCCCTGAGGAACACCACTGTTGATAGATCTAGGAGACGAACGATGGCCGTCTACAACAGCGGCTATAGAACGACCAGAAAGGAAGCTAGCAATGAAGGCACAGATAGAAGGATAGAAACCGTAGGAGGGCAGTTTAGAAATTAAAGATTTATGCCAGACTCGATCGAAAGCCTTTGAGATGTCAAGTGCAATGGCAAAGCTTTCGCCATATATATATATATATATATATATATATATATATATATGTGTATATATATGAGGTGGAGGGGGGAAGAGGGAGGGGGAGGCCGAAGATGAGATGGAGGGATAGGGTGGAGAGGTATATGAGAGAGGAGGGTGTGAGTTGGGAGCAGGGCAGTGAAATGGCGGGAGACAGGGCGACGTGGAGGCGATTTGTTTGTGGCCACCCCAAACTGGATTGAGGCATCTGGCAATATATATATATATATATATATATATATATATATATATATATAGCGGCATGTTGGGGCGCTCACTGTCTACTGAGTGGATGCAGTGTTGCTCTAGGGTAGCTGGACTTTCCTCTCTTCCTTCTTTCTTTCCATCTTTTCTCTTATGTCCTTCTTTCTCCTCTCTTCCTTCTGGCTACGGGTGACTCTACTGTACACTGAGTTACAAGCCAAATGGTTTCCTGTACACCAGTAAACCATTTACTATGCTAGGTGGCAACCATATAACCAGATTATGATGCCTGGTGTTTAGGTGGGTAATTAAGGCGCTCCAACGGGATTGAGCTGGTGAAGGTTTATATCCAAATGATGGTTGGGGTTTAGGCTATTGCTCACAGAATGTCACTCAGGATTTGGTGAGGCTGGTCACTCTCATCTTAAATGTCAGGACCAACTAGTCAAGCCTTGAGCTCCTACACTCTTCATGGAGCAACTCACCTTTAGATGATGCATTTGTATATATGTATAATATGATAGATAGATAGATAGATAGACAGATAGACAGATAGCCAGGGGTAGGATCCCACTGCTACCTGGCACGTCCCCAGGTGGTGGATAGGGGAAGGCCTTGTAGATATACGAGATACCGTCTTAGACGGTGCGGATCACGGGACCCCTAATAGATATATGGGGCTCCACCAAATATAACAAATAAGGTGGCACAAAAATTACATCTCACGAGAAACTATGTGGCAGGGAGGTGAGATTATTTGCCACAATTGTCCCAATCAAACATTAGTTCTATTGCAAATGATTTGAGTGGCATTTCTGTTGGATCATCGTCTACTGAAGGTCCAACCGCACTACCTCCTGTGCTTATGGGAAGTGTGCCACCGAAAGTGAGTACAGTAGGCACTGTATTGGAAAATTAGACTCCTGGATGTTAAACAGATTGAAATCCATGAAGATCTATGCATACAATGCAAGAAGCCTCACAGAATATTACAACTTGATAACCTAATGACTGAACTGGAAAACATTAGTTGGGATATTGTAGGTTTGAGTGAGATCCACAGAAAAGAAGAAAACGTAATTCATCTCGAAGACACGAACCACCTATTTTACTACAGAGGAAGGGAAAATGAAAGAGTTAATAGTGTAGGATTTCTAATTAACAGAAATCTTGCAGACAACATTGTTAAATTTAGCAATGTATCTGACAGAGCAGCGTTTGTTGCCATTAGACTGTGCGAAAAATATACTCTGAAAGTAATACAAGTATATGCACCAACTTCTCAAAGCCCAGATGAAGAAATAGATACATTCTATGATGACATCTCCCAGATTATGGAAGAAGAAAAGGCAACATATACTATGCTCATGGGAGACTTCAATGCAAAAGTTGGGAAGTCGAAAAATGGAGAAGCATGTATTGGAAAATTTGGAGTGGGAGAAAGGAAAGAATGAGGAGAACTGCTGGTAAATTCTGCTGAAATGTTTAGCATGAGAATAATGAACACAATCTATCACAAAAGAACAGGGAGAAAGTGAACCTGGAGAAGCCCTAATGGAGAAACAAAGAATGAAATCGACTTCATTATAGCAGATAAGAATAACACGATCACAAATGTCACAGTTATCAACAAAGTAAATATAGGTAATGATAATAGAATGGTGGGTTGCACAGCCAGATTCAATTTCAGAAGTGAAAGAAAGAAGGTGATTAAAGGTAAAACGATATTTCCAATGATAGTAAAAGAAAACAAAGCAGCCTTTCAGTTGGAAATAAGGAACAGATTTCAGGCTCTAAGTAATGCTGAATGTGTCATTGATGAGCTGAATGACAGACTAACGAAAGTGCTAAGAGAATCAGCGGAGGTAGTAGGAAAACCTAATACAACCAAAGCCAAGAAATATTCAGAAAAAGACACTCGAGCTTATGAAAAAAAAGAAGGAAATGAAAGTAAAAACAAAGAAAGATGAAATAGAACGAGCGAAATTAAACATGCTTATCAACAAAAGACAAAAAGAAGAAAAAAGAAAGAGAAACATGGATCAGATCAAAGAAACCATCAAAAATGGAAAAAGTCTGAAACAGGTCCGAAGTAAATGGCACTAGGAAAGCAACAAATGACATCACTGCAAGAAAAAAAAACGGTGAAATCATTAAATGCAGAGGTAAGATGGTGAAGAGAGTTGAAGAATTTTACAATGAACTATATGCATCAAAGACAGTAGTACCAATAGCTAACTCTTCAGCTGACACAAGTGAAATACCTGAGGTAACACCAGACGAAGTAAATATTTGTCTTAAAAATATGAAAAGATGGAAGGCTCCGGGAGAAGATGGAATAGTAACAGATTTACTGTTGGATGCAGGATTAGAAATACAAAATAGGCTTGCTCACTTATTTACCCACTGTATAAAACAGAAGAAATTTCCCAAACCTTGGTGTAATGCAATAGTTATTTTACTCTACAAAAAAGGTGACTCAAAAGATCGAGTAGCCTAACTATCGACCCATTAGCTTATTATCAGTCATTTACAAACTCTTCACTAATTTCCTTACTAACAGAATAACAACAATTTTGGAGGAAAACCAACCTCGTGAACTGGCAGGATTCCGAAGCGGGTATTCGACCACTGATCATCTACATGCAATAAATCAGCTAATTGAGAAAACTACAAAATATAATAAACCACTGTGTTTAGGTTCTGTTGATTATGAAAAGGCTTTTAATTCAGTGGGGCACATAGCAATTATAAATTCATTGCGAGAACAAGGAGTGAATGAGAACATTGTAAAACTACTCGAAAACTTTTATAAAGAGGGAACTGCTACAGTTAAATTACATAAGAACTCGGAAAAATTAAGCTTGAGAAGGGCGTGCGTCAGGGAGATACAACTTCACCAAAATTATTTACAGCATGCCTAGAAGTATTTTCAGAAAGCTAGACTAGGAAAACAATCGAGTGAACATAGATGGAGAGAAGCTAAACCATTTCAGATTTGCAGATGACATTGTCCTAATCTCTGAAACAGTGGAGGCATTGCAAGAAATGTTAAATGACCTGAACAGAGAAAGTCTGAAAGTAGGACTGAAGATGAACCGGAGTATAACTAAGGTAATGTTTAATCCACAAACACCAAAGAGCGTCATCAGAATAAGCGATGAAATTCTTAAAGAAGTTGAGGAGGACAACTACTTGGGATAAATACTAAAATTAACGAAAGATCATGATAGCGAAATAAAAAGACGCATTACAATTGGATGGAAAGCTTTCGGTAAACGTAGAGACATTACGAAAAGTTGATTGCCAGTTTGTATGAAACGAAAAGTATATAACGAATGTATAATTCCAGCTATGACGTATGGTTGTGAGACCTGGATACTGACAAAATCAATGGAAAATAAATTAATCCGTTCTCAGAGAGCAATGGAAAGGTCAATGTTGGGAATATCTTTAAGAGACAGGAAAAGATCAACTTGGGTGAGAGAGCAGACTAAAGACAAAGATATTGTAGAACTTATAAAAGAACAGAAATGGAGGTGGGTAGGCCATATAGCAAGAATAAGGGATAACCGATGGAGCAAGAGGCTGACTGACTGGACACCAAGAGATTGTAAGCATAGCAGAAAAAGGCCAGACAGGAGATGGGGAGATGGATAGAGAAATTTGCAGGAAACACGTGACAAAGATTGGCTCAGTCAAAGATTTTGTGGAAAAGGTTGGGGGAGGCCTTTGTTTAGCATTGGACTAGTTATGGCTGATGAATATATATATATATATATATATATATATATATATATATATATATATATATATATATATATATATATATATATATATATATATCATCATCATCATCATCATCAGCAGCAGCAGCCGTTTGAGTATCCACTGCAGGACCGGCCTACCCCGACCGAAGTCGGGACGATACGGCCAATATATCTCTACCAAGTGGCTTAGGCTGTCTGGTAGAGATTGTATGTAGAGTGAGAAGTGCTTGTAAGTGTAATTGTAGTGTTGGAGTGCCTTTGAATATGTGTGTTGTCTGTGTACTAAGTGTAATGGGCCCGCACAAGCTGACTGGGTGCAAGCATACTTTATAGTAAGCGACACCAGTTCAACCACAGCACCCCTTGAGTCCGCCAATGCAGTACATGGACGGGTGAACACTCCCAAAGTTTATTACCCTGGCGGGGCGCGAATTCTGGCTCACCCGTGTACGAAACGCACACCCTACCACTGTACCACAGAGGCTCGACATATATATATATATATATATATATATATATATATATACTGTATATATATATTGTTACATAGGCTATGATTTCATCATCCTTTGTGTAATTCTAAAGTACAGTGTGCTGCATGTTTGATCACGAGCGTGTTCTACCTCACTCCCCCCCTCCTCCCTTATAGTAGAGTGGCTCGTTCTTTCTGTTGTTCAGAGCAGGAGTGTCAACTCTTTATCCCCTCTGGCTTCATTTGCGCGTCCTTCTTACAAGTTGTATCAAGCTCTGCCGGCCCCTATATAATGAGCTCAGTCTCTGCATTAATTGCCACTTACTATCCATTTCATGGACCGTGTATCATGGTTTTTCTCAAATATCTTTCAAACTAATCAAGTGATCGGTATGATACTTTGATACAGTGTACATGAGACCTCCCGCTAATTTTTGGTAATATACGGCATTGCCAAGTGGTGTTAGTGAAGGCGTTTACTCTTGACGTTTAAAGGCAAAGTCGCGTGAGCCCTGCAGGGCTAATCTACACAAACGAACGTCCACTACCCCCCATCTCCTTCCTCTCCCTCCCTCTCTCCCTCCCTCCCTCTGTTTCACTGTTTCACTCTCTCTTTCTCTCAGCATTCCCCCCAATACTTGTATGTAACATACAATATGCAATAAAATACCGTGGTGTGGGAAGGTGCAGTGAGACGGTCCAGAGCCTTCGAGGATGAGTACTGGTGCACGGATAACATCCATAAGCGTGTAGATCCCGTAATTATCAACATCGAGAGTGATTCCGAGGATGATTTGTTCCTTGATAGTGACGAAGACTGTGAATAAACTTTCTGTAATATGTTCAGTTGTTTGCATCACTTTTCTACCTATTACGATATTTATTATGAGAGAGAGAGAGAGAGAGAGAGAGAGAGAGAGAGAGAATTTCATAAATCCATTACGGCCCTATTATGTTGTGTTGATTATATACCGTACCGTACTGGTTTGTAAGTTAAACTGTGTGATTTAATTTTGGATACCTTATCTTACCTGCTCGTAGTAAACACGTCGATATGGGGGGTAAGGAATTAAGAGATCGTGATAGTAGGCACATTATATTGGGTGAATAAGGTGACGGTCATACGCTCTTTAGTCAACTCCCGTTTATATAAGTTAAGGACATACAATAACAATGATTAAATGAACACAGACTCTACAAACAACAACATACTGTATTTATGATACCCGATACTAATCATTATAACATGATAGAGTGGACAGAGGGGGGGGGCCACGGGAAGGCCAGCAGGAATGAGGGTTGAGGGGGGAAGTGAGGAGGGGGAGGGGGGAAATGAGGAAGGGGAAGGAAGAGGGGGGAGAGGGAGGGAGGTAGGGAGGGAGAGGAAGGGGATGGGGGGTAGCGGACGTTCGATTGTGTTGATTAGTCTGGCGACTCACGCGACTTTGCCTTTAAACGTCAAGAGTACGCCTTCAGTAACACCACTTGGCAATGCCGTATATTACCAAAAATTAGCGGGAGGTGTCATGTACACTGTGTCAAAGTATCACACCGATCAATTGATTAGTTTGAAAGATATTTGAGAAAAACCATGATACACGGTCCATGAAATGGATAGTAGATCTACTCCTCATTTTGCTCACATCTCTGTCCTCCCCTGTACAGTTGTTGTTGTGAGTGCTCAGGAAGTCTCCAACCATCTAGCAGCTGTGTAATTTGAGTATAAGTGTTATTACATTTTGTTCTTGTACTGTATAGCATAAGGTGTTGATTCGTAGGCCTAGTAAAGTTTTTGTAATTCATATTGTCAGCCAGTGGTAATAATATTTTGTATCTGTGATAATATATCTTGCATTCACTGAGTATTATCTGGTTTTCTCATTTTATCAGGGCTGACTTAGATAAATTTACTCTTGCTAATTTCGTGTTAATAGAGGCTATTGCAGTTAACCATATATTTAACCTGTTTTTTGCCATTACATTATCCTTATGAGTCCTGAATGTTTTGTTGTTAGTTTGAGCATTAAACTTTAACTTGTAATTTTACCTAACTCTTTTGTTTTGAACCTGGAACTTTACGGGACAGTAGTGATTTTTAGTATTCTCACTTAAAGTGTACATTATCTTTCTCTGTTCCGTAACATAAATTTGACGACCTCTTATCAGGATATTCAGGATATTATCATAAGGATATTGCTTGATATTTTGTGACTGTGATTTATTCATGATGTCTACTATCACTACGCTTGATGAAGCCAAAGATTTTTTGTCAAATGTGCAAACAGTGTGTGATGTAGAAAACAGAACAAAGAATGAACTTAAGCTTGTTGCTCAACAATTGGGAATTGCTGTTCGCTCTCATCATTCTAAAGATCAAATTGTTGACATGATTAATGAAAGCTTGTTTAATGTAACTCCTACAAATGAGCAAACACAGATTGAATTAGCTAAGTTACAGCTAGCCCTGCAGGAGGCTCGTGCTAAGGAAGCAATTTCAGGCAAATGCTTGTATTCAGGAGGCACAGGTACAGGCTCAGGCACAAATTGAACTTGCTAGGATTCAGGCAGACCATGAGTATCGCATGAAACAAGGTGGAACTGGATCATCTAGCTCTGATGATTTTGATGTGGCTAAAAATGTTAAACTTGTCCCTCCTTTTAATGAATCTGATTTAACAAAGTATTTTCAGTTGTTTGAGAGGGTAGCTACAGGTTTTAATTGGCCCCAAAAGTATTGGCCAGTACTCCTTCAAACTGTTCTCACCGGTAAAGCACAAGTAACCAATGCATCTTTGCCTCAGGATCAATGTGATAATTATGATGTAGTTAAGAGCTTGATTCTTAAGGCCTATGAGCTTGTTCCTGAAGCCTATAGAGTAAAATTTAGGACAACTTATAAGCAAGATAAGCAATCCCATGTTGAGTATGCAAAAATCAAAGAAGATCTGTTTGAGCAGTGGTTAAATTCTAAGAATGTGGATTCTGATTTTGACAAATTTAAGCAGATGATTTTGCTGGAGGACTTCAAAAGGTGTATTAATAATGATGTAAGCCTATATCTTGATGAGAAAAGAATAGATAATTTGTCTGATGCTGCAGTTTTAGCTGATGAATATGTTCTCACTCACAAGAGATATTCTAGAGAAAAAAGGAAAGCTGAGAGTAAGTACGTTGCCTCTACTCAGAGTACAGGTAACAGGAAAGAGAATAAAGATGATGTTTCTCAGGAAGTAAATACCAGCTTCACCTCTAGATTTCAGAAAAGTAAATGTACTTATTGTAGTAAGCTTGGTCATACTACGGAGAAATGTTTCAGGAGACAGAGTGATGTGAACAAAAAGGAGTCTTTAAATATTCAGTCAATTGGTCTAGTGTCCACCCTTGAGAGTTCCCAGAATTCTTTAACTGAGTTAACTGAACCTGCTTTGAGGGGTAAATTAAATTCTCATGATGGAGCTCCTCTTTTGAGCATAACGTGGGTGACACTCTCAAGAGTTCATGTGCTAATTTCCTGTCTGATGGTTTTGTCAGTCCTCTGGACAGTAATGACAGGAAATCAGTTAAAATATATCGTGATACAGGTGCTTGCCAATCCCTTATGCTGACCAGTGTTCTAGGCTCTAATGTTAATTCCTCTGATGAAACTGTAATCTTACAAGGTGTAGGGAATAATTACTTCTCTGTCCCTCTGTGCAGAGTGAATTTAGAGTCTGGTTTTGTTAATGGTTCTGTTATGGTTGGGTTGGCTGAGACACTCCCAATGTCAGGTGTAACTTTCTTACTTGGAAATGATATTGGTGGAAGTCAAGTGTGTCCAGCTCCTCAGTTGTCTAGTGAGCCAGTGGCTGCGACCCAGGATTGTGATGTCCCTGATGTGTTCCATGCATGTGCTGTCACTAGGGCTAAGTCTAAAGTTACTGGTGACTTAGAGGATAATGATGATGATGATGTTATCCTAGCTGACACTTTTCTTGCTAATTTGGACCACTCACCAGATGAGGCAGTACCCCGTAGTGTTGATAATTTGTCTCGTCAAGAGTTGGTTGAGTTGCAGGTTGCTGACCCTGAGTTGAAAGGTCTAGCTAACTCTGCTTGCAGTGAGGAAGAGTCAGCTGGTGCTTCTACTTGTTATTATATAAAGTCAGGAGTACTTATGAGGAAGTGGAGACCCCCAACAGCATCAGCCGACTGTGAATGGGAGGTTGTACATCAAGTTGTCATCCCTCGTGTTTGTAGGCAGGATATCATTAGAGTGGCTCATGATTCCAGTTTGGCAGGACACCTTGGAGTGAGGAAGACTGTGGCACGCATTTTGAAACACTTCTACTGGCCAGGTATCTTCAGGGATGTTTCCTGGTATTGTAAGTCTTGTCACACCTGTCAAGTTGTGGGGAAGTGTAATCAGACTGAAAAGGTTGCACCACTAGTTCCCATTCCTCCTTTTGAGGCGCCATTCACCCGTGTGTTGGTGGATATTGTGGGCCCTCTTCCTAAGACTTCTTCAGGATTTTATTATGTGTTGACCCTGATTGATATGGCTACTCGTTATCCTGAAGCCATTCCACTTAGAAATATCTTAGCAAAGAACGTGGTTAAGGAAATGCTAGGGTTCTTCACAAAGTTTGGTCTGCCCAAGGAGGTACAGTCAGACCAGGGAAGTAATTTCATGTCAAATGTTTTCAAGCAGTCTCTGAAAGAGTTGGGCATCACCCAGATCACATCTTCAGCTTACCATCCCTAGACCCAAGGAGCGTTGGAGAGATATCATCAAACACTCAAATCGATGCTCAAGAAATACTGTTTGGAACATCAGAAAGACTGGGATAAAGGTCTTCCATTCGTTGTGTTTGCCGCAAGAGAATCTCCAAATGAATCACTGGGCTTCTTACCCTTTGAACTACTGTTTGGCCATGAAGTAAGAGGACCCTTTAAGCTACTCAAGGAATGCTGGCTGTCGGAGGAAGATGACGTCAATCTGCTGGAGTATGTGATGAAGTTCAAAGAACGGCTGTCCACTGCTTTACAGCTGGCGAGTGAGAATTTAGGAGCTGCTCAGGAGAAGATGAAGACTTGGTATGATAAGAAGTCCAGGTTACGCCACTTTCAGCCAGGAGATCAGGTTTTGATTCTGCTACCAGTGCCTGGGCAACCTCTTCAAGCCAAGTTTAGTGGTCCTTATTTCGTGGAGAAGAAACTCAGTGATGTCAACTATGTCATCGTCACACCAGATCGTAGAAAGAACAAGCAACTTTGTCACATCAAGATGCTAAAGTTGTATCACAGGCGGGACGAAAATAACCCAGTCTGCACTGTAGCTGTTCCACCCGAATCTGCAAGTGAAGTTCTCCCATGCAGCATGAGCCTAAGTGATAGTTTGGGGAAGAATCCTGATATCATGAATGATCTCCAGACTAAGCTTTCTCATCTACCTCCCCAGGCAAGGCAGGAGTTTTCGGCATTACTGCAGGAGTACCCGCAAGTGTTCCGTGCCACTCCAGGAAGAACCAATGTGTTGATGTATGATGTCGATGTTGGAGACGCAAAGCCAATTAAACTTGCTCCTTACCGTGTGAACCCAGTGAAAGTTCCTCTCATCCAGAAGGAGCTTGGCTACCTGTTGGACCACAAGATGATTGAGCCCTGTCAGAGCGAGTGGAGTTCTCCTGTCACTCTAGTCCCTAAGCCAGGTGGGTCACAGCGGCTTTGCATCGACTACAGACGTGTTAATCAGATAACCAAAACAGACACTTACCCTCTCCCTCGCATGGAAGATTGCATAGACAAGATCGGAAAGGCTGGGTACATGGGTAGGTTTGATTTGTTAGAGGGACACTGGCAAGTACCTATGACTGAACGTGCTAGGGAGATCTCATGTTTTGTAACACTAGGAAAGACTTTTGCATGTTCTGTAATGCCATATGATATGAAGAATGCACCAGCCACATTTCAGAAGCTCATGAATGTTGTAACAGAGGGTTTGGCAGGGTGTGTTGTTTATATTGATGATGTATTAATCTTCAGTGACAACTGGAAAGATCACCTATGCCATGTCAGTAAATTTCTTTGAGCGTTTGGTTCAAGCTAATCTTGTAGCTAATTTATCAAAGTGTGAGTTTGGTCAAGCTAAAGTTCAGTACCTTGGGTACGTAATTGGTGATGGACATGTTGCACCACCAGGAGCTAAGGTTCAGGTTATAAGTGATCTTCCCAGACCTAAAAGTAGGAAAGAGCTACAGAGATTTTTGGGAATGGTAGGTTATTACAGGAGATTTGTTCTTAACTTTTCAATTCTTGTATCACCACTTACAGACCTATTGAAAAAGGGAGTTAAATTTGTCTGGACCGATAACTGTTAATCCTCTTTCAGCAAACTTAAAGTTATCCTATTAAGTCAGCCAGTGCTCGCTACTCCAAATTTTGCTAAGCCTTATAAGATGGCTGTTGATGCAAGTGATACAGGAGCTGGGGCTGTTTTCCTACAAGAGGATGATCAGGGTATTGAACACCCTGTATCTTATTACAGTGGTAAGTTCACTCCACCTCAAAAGAACTACACAATTATTGAGAAGAGCTTTTGGCCTTGATTTTGGGTTTACAGCATTTTTCATTTTATTTGTGTTCTGGTTTTGACCCCATAATCGTTTATACCGATCATAACCCACTGAAATTCCTTAGTGGGTTTGAAGATAAAAATCAGAGATTGACAAGATGGAGTCTACTTCTTCAGGAGTATTCATTGGACGTGCAACGTGTCAAGGGGAAAGAAAATGTTATTGCAGATTGCTCATCTGGACTTTAGACAGATCGCTTTGGAGTAATAAGAGGTTTCCTTTGTAAATTTCTTTTTCTTTGTGGGGAGGTGTTACATTGCCTATGATTTCATCATCCTTTGTGTAATTCTAACGTACAGTGTGCTGCATGTTTGATCACGAGCGTGTTCTACCTCACTCCCCCCCTCCTCCCTTATAGTAGAGTGGGTCGTTCTTTGTTGTTCAGAGCAGGAGTGTCAACTCTTTGTCCCCTCTGGCTTCATTTGCGCGTCCTTCTTACAAGTTGTATCAAGCTCTGCCGGCCCCTATATAATGAGCTCAGTCTCTGCATTAATTGCCACTTAGATCTACTCCTCATTTTGTTCACATCTCTGTCCTCCCCTGTACAGTTGTTGTTGTCAGTGCTCAGGAAGTCTCCAACCATCTAGCAGCTGTGTAATTTGAGTATAAGCGTTATTACATTTTGTTCTTGTATTGTATAGCATAAGGTGTTGATTCGTAGGCCCAGTAAAGTTTTTGTAATTCATTGTCAGCCAGTGGTAATAATATTTTGTATCTGTAATAATATATCTTGCATTCACTGAGTATTATCTGGTTTTCTCATTTTATCAGGGCTGACTTAGATAAATTTACTCTTGCTAATTTCGTGTTAATAGAGGCTATTGCAGTTAACCATATATTTAACCTGTTTTTTGCCATTACATTATCCTTATGAGTCCTGAATGTTTTGTTGTTAGTTTGAGCATTAAACTTTAACTTGTAATTTTACCTAACTCTTTTGTTTTGAACCTGGAACTTTACGGGACAGTAGTGATTTTTAGTGTTCTCACTTAAAGTGTACATTATCTTTCTCTGTTCCGTAACAATATATATATATATATATATATATATATATATATATATATATATATATATATATATATATATATATTACGTGTCCGATTTTGGGCAAAAGCTTCAGAGCCTATATCTCAGGGGTAGTAGCCTATCCCAAGGCCCAGTAGTCCCCCTGCACCTCCCACCACTTCTGCGCTAACACCCACCGTCCATACTGAATACATGCTAGGGCTGTTTAATACAGGACTGGGGTATTGGTATTAGCGGGGGTACTTTTACTACATGTCGGCGGGTCTACTGACAGATCAGGAAAGTCTGCTTTTTATGAAATTCAAATCCTTAAACTGTTCCCTGCCCCAGCCAGGATTCGATCCTGGGTCCATCAGGACTGCAAGTCGCCTCTCTGCCGATTCAGCCGCCACCGCCTTCCCAATATATATATATATATATATATATTTATATATATATATATTGCATGTCGCCTCTCTGCCGATTCAGCCGCCACCGCCTTCCCAATATATATATATATATATATATATATATATATATATATATATATATATATATATATATATATATATATATATATATGAACTTCACTTGCACTCTGTTCCAAATCAAGACAGATGATATTATTCAGCTGAAAATATGTCAGAGGAACTGAGAGTACTAAACTATAGTCTATTTAATTGACCTGTGCATCCGAGATGTATGGGGCAAGTAGGGTGTATTTGATTCACGGCTGCATACTGGTTGCCGATGATATCACTGACGTAAATGTAGGTATGTGTTGTTGTGCATCATACGGACATGGGTATACACCGTGGGTGGATATTATTGTGCAACATGCGGACGTAGGTGTACACCGTGGGTGGATGCAGTGCAACATGCGGACGTGGGTGTACACAGTGGGTGGATATTTTATTTCTAACGTCGCTCAACGCTTTATAAAATTTTATAATCAACTTTAATTTCCAATGATAACAGTAAACCTTTTAAGCTAAATTTCACCTCTTTTGCTTTGGAAAGTATTCCATATTTAAACTGGCTCCTTCTGTTGCAGGCAGTTTAAAGATATAAATATATATGTGTTAAAATAAGAAGAGCTGTAGATATACATTATCGGCGGCCAATCAGCAGCCGCGAATCAAACAAATTGGGTGTAGGAGATAACTCTCTAGCATAGATTTTCTCTGATCCACTCACAGTTGAGTAAAATCATCTGGCATTACGTAGGAGAGGCTACTAGAGATATGCCGACCATAAAAGGGTTAATAGTAGCAGTATTAACACTAATGCTCCTCTGCTCATTCAAGGTTGATTACAGTATTGTCTGGCGCTTGCCGGAATACAATGATAGAGCTTTCCTGACCAAAAGAAGTCGGTTATAATCTTTGGAGTTTAGGGGAAAAAATCACATTACCACTGTAACCTGGTAACGAGATTCATCGAGGCTGCTTTTAGTCCCTTCAGTCAGAGGTCTGGGTAACTCGAATCAGGTGACCTCACGCATTGTGATGCGATCTCTGTACAAAAATGGCAGTTTCACAGCGACATGGATCGCGTCGTAAAAAAAAAAAAAATCCTAAACTGTCATTTGGTCACAATATAAGTCACAAAATTTGCCTCGTGAAACTTCATTTTTACGTCAGTCGTGTCACAGGACATGGAGATTCTATTTTTGAAAAAAAAAAAAAAAAAAAGTCTCAACTGTCTATAAATCCTCTTCCAGCGAGAGGAGTACTGTATACGTAACAACCCGCCCAGAAACTTCTGGCCAGGCTATCCACGAAAGTTATTTTATTTTTATGGTTACCAGACAATTTTAGTCAGCAGAAGGGAGAATTTTATAACTGGATTGGATAGATTATTAGAGCCTTCATATACCACTTTAGTAAGACAGACCTTCATAATAAAGAAAGCCATGTAGAAGTAGTAAGAATGAACCAGTAAACCATCTGGCTCAAGTGGTTAAAAGTTGGCATGTATATGATTATTAAAGTATGTCGAATAAATCGCTTAAGACAAAAGGAGGAGGAGGTGGAGGAAAAGGAGGATGGCTTAGTATTTTTGCCTATCGACTGCATGAGGGCCATTAAGGCAAATACTGCAATGCTGTATTTGTAAACTTTCGATCGTCATACTGGAATATAAACAACAGAATATTTCATTACACATCTACTGTATGTCCCATATTCTACTGCTGTGTGGCCAGGAACAAGGGTGAGAAAAAGACGTAGGACATCATTCTGACTGCCCTGAGACTCGAACTAGGATTTTTTCAGTTGTGAGTTGGAAGGACAAACCAACACACCAACTAATTTCTCTCCCCTTCCCGTCCAGCCGATAAGGAATGGATGAGAGTAAACCCCTTATCCTCGAGATTGCGGCCCCTGGTACAGACTTATTTTTAACCCCTTGATTCCAGTGATGATTTTTTTTTTCATTCCTGCAACCACCAGAGAATTTTATTTAAAAAAGATCTCTTGTTGCTTAATTACTGAAGGCTCTGTGTAGCATCACCAGTTCGAAAAATCTTTCCTGCACTGAAGAGATTCATCTATAAATGGCATAATAAAACAAAATGTACGGCATCTGAATAAAGGGATTAAAAGTATCGGACTGTAAGCGTAGCTTACACAGTTCGTTTTCCAGCATTTCTGTCACTCGCAAGAGATGACGTCAGGCACATTCATATGTGTGGTGTGTGTGAGTGACTCAAGCAATGTGTTAATTAATGTGGTGTGTATTGTAGTATGTTAATC
Organism: Coenobita brevimanus; assembly: GCF_032717465.1. Taxonomy (NCBI): domain Eukaryota; kingdom Metazoa; phylum Arthropoda; class Malacostraca; order Decapoda; family Coenobitidae; genus Coenobita; species Coenobita brevimanus. The sequence goes on along the minus strand of NC_137032.1, from coordinate 26,407,202 downwards.
CCGTTAGTGTTATGCTCTATTTTTGATCACTCCTGCTGTCATCAAAGCTAATATTAATTTTAACGTTCCCAGTCAACTAACTTTTTATATTCCGATCTGGTCATCACCTGACAACATTATTTAACATAGGAGAGACCTCATGTACAGAAAGGATTAATGAAAGGAATATTTACCGGGGACCTTTCATACTTGAAAAATTTTACTTAAGCTAAATAAAAATCGTGTGAAAATGGTCAGAACAATGGGGTTAAGAAGAACTGGGGGTATTAAATATGGCTTCCATGAATCCCTTCACTGCAAGGATCTAAAAGAAAAATCGTCTAGCAGTGGGCAAGAACAAAGTGAAATTAGTCATTGTACTTTATATTTTTTTAAATATATCTTCTCCACGATGACGCATTGTATACAGTTTTCTTGCTACCTCTGGACGACTTTACTCAAATTTAGTGAACCTCAAGCAGTGATGAAGACATGAATAATCTCCACCAGACATTTCACCGTGACTGGTGCACTCGGGTACTTTTTTCCAGGCCGCAACACAAGATTTCGTCCAGGTGTGAGAGATCGATCGGTCAAAAGCTTCAAAACAATAACATTATCTATAGCGCAGTGGCTGAATCGGTAGAGAGGAGGCCTGCAGTCCTGATGGACCCAGGTTCGAATCCCGGCTGGGGCAGGGAACAGTTTAAGGATTTGAATTTCATAAAACGCAGACTTTCCTGATCTACCAGAAGACCCGCCGACATGTCGTAAAAATACCCCCGCTAATACCAATACACCAGTCCTGTATGAGACAGCCCTGGTATGTATTCGATATGAACGGTGGGTGTTAGCGCCGAAGTGGTGACATGTGGAGTGTGTAGGAGGACTACTGGGCCTTGGGATAGGCTACTGCCCCTGAGATATAGACCCTGAAGCCTTTGCCCAAAATCGGACACTTAATATATATATATATATATATATATCCTCGGTCTCGCCCCTCTTCTATCCCCTTCACCTCAGTCATATACACTCTCCTGGTTAGGCTGTCATTTCCATTTTCTTTACATGGTCAAACAAGCTAGGCGTATGTCTTCTAATCCTTTCAGGCACATCCACAGTAGCACCACAACGCTCACAGTTACAGTAGAATATTTATATCGTTTCATTGTTAATTCGAACATATGACGTCTTCATAACACATTCAGCAAATATTTCACTATCATATCGTTTGTGTGCAATGGCAAAACAGGATGAAACAGCCAACTCCCGCTAGCACAGCCTCAACCATATATGCCTGATCGTAACATTTAACATAACCAAATTCACTACTTGGTAAAGAAAAATACAGCTAATATTATTTCATTGCGTGCGGAGAAAGAGTCATGGTAGCAGCGTCAACAACAGTGGTTTTTGTACACACCTAAGGGTTGTCCATCTTATCTTTGTGGGGATTCCCGTCCTTATCTGGATTATTTCACGAAGATCAGTGGCACAATGACACAATATTACAGCGATGCTACCTATCCATAGCACATCTTCGTGACCATCACCATATTAAAATGTTAATCTCCTGGATAGTTCAGCATGCAAGATGGATAGATTACAACTTCAAGCCAAACTAACGTGGACAGAATATAATACATAAACTGTAAACTTGTTAATTCTAACCAGATTCTTCAGTATTTTATGTCATATTTCCTATTTCATTGCTTTCACCTCAACACTGCTCAGATTGCCATCCTTTTCTAGCCTATTTCATGAAGTTCAGCGGCAGAAAAAAGATAATACTACCTCACTACATCCCTTTCCATTGCACATTTTCATGACTAGTGTTGTTTTTTAGCGTTAAATTAATTTCAAACACAACTTTCAAGATCAAGAGGTGTCAGTCTCAGGTCAACTTACGGTGTAAAGAGCATAGTCCCTCCAATATGTTCTATGCAACTTAAAAAAGATTTTTCGTAATGAATGGGTTAATGATGGCAATATCTAATCTCTCCGTTTCGAAAGTTTTTTCTTAACATATTAAATCCTCTAAGGGTTGCAAGAGTAAAATGAAAAATCTTATCGGACTGAAGTGGTTAACATCCTAAGCTGGCGTCTAATACCGTAAGAAGAGATGCTGACGAAGAGCCTACAAGTGGTGGTGCTGTGCACCCTTGGTTGAATGAAGTATCTGCGGCGTCTACCCAGTAGCTGAACCTCCTCATATTTCCCTGCACCTCACTGTGGGAAGGATCGTGGTCCGACCCTGGCGAGGAGTGTGCCTAACTCAAGGGGGCGCCAGATCTGTACACGGTGTAGGCTACGGTAACTGTACAACAATCTCGCAGCAACGGTTGCTTACCCGTGGTTGACGGGTCTTCTCGGCCAAACAAACTGTGGTTAATCAACAGCAGCAACATCAACAATAACCGCGAAAAGGGGACTCTCATCGGTTAAACCCTCAATAAAAGTTTAGGTTATTCAGTCATTGACTGCTTCGTCGCTATGGCCAATGTTTCTGTTTCTGTCTTGCTACTTTCAGATGTTTTCATGCAACCTTGGAAACTTTTCAAACTGGAGAGTAAGACATAGCCTCCATTCATCCCTTATTACAAACCATCTTCCATAAGCTGAAGACATTAATCTGAAAGTATTGCATATAAAAATAATACCACCGAAATCAAGGACAGCACTGTACAAATCATGCTGAAGTTAGTCAAAGGTGTGTGACACTGTTTAATACCATCATTCTGAAGACATATTATACTCTGTTTACTCTAAGTTGACCCAAAATTGCCACTTCTTAATTCTATGGGATATAAACTGCTAAAGGATGACAGTCTAGGTCAGGTTAAGGTAAAAGATGTAGTTTAATATATTCTTGGTACCTCCCTACTTCATTCAGTCTGAGAGAGACCGACTGGTACTGAAGGTGTTGCTGAAGTATTATTATTATTATTATTATTATTATTATAATTATTAATATTATTATTATTATTAATATTGTTATTACTACTACTACTACTACTACTATTACTTTTAAATCACCTCCATCCATTGGTGAATTTTATTGTGAAGATCAAAACCAACCTTGCTAATACAGTTCACCATTTGGAGTTGTAATGTGAAGGTTAACACTAACCCTCATATTACAATCCGTTGGCCCCAAGCACGCCAACGGCTGTGGTTACCAACCATCTACTATTACTATTATTATTTTATTATTTATTTATTGATATTACAGTGTAAATAAAGACATTAAACTATTGGAGTCGCTGGTCTATGCGACTCTCAACCACTATAGCTTCGTAATCCATACCCGCCAGAGAGACAGGCCTGAGGGCTGATGATCTTGTGCCCCTGAGACATAGCAGAGCAGACCTCACGAGGGAGAATGAGAATTATCTCATCCAGGCCATAACAGAACTCTGCGGTTGACGTTTCTTCTCAGATAGGACCTCTGCCAGTCTCGAATAGAATCTCACTGCCTCTGGACCCATCCCACCTGATGTCGTGAACACAAGGGGAGTGAATCGACCATGGTCCACATGTTGGATCCTTTCTTGATAATTTCTATTTTTTTCTTGTTCATTCCTCTTGTGTGCAGCTTCGAGAGAGAGTTTACGATGACATACTGCCATGGGATCGAATATCCTGATGTCGAAGAACGCTCTCTGCATACGTGTCCAGAAACCTCGAGCACTGACATCCACTCTTGCATCATTTGATGTGTTTGCTGTTCTGTGGGTGAAGTGCTCGCCGTCCAGGGGTAGCAGAGCTGGCTCAATCGTGACATCATGGCATATTTCCTGCAGCATTTTGGCAGTGAGGTCGCGTACTTCATCGTGTCGGATGCAAACAAAGCCTCCCTTCTTGCATACCATTGCATGGTTTGCATCAAAGGCAGTGCCACAGGCACAGTGTTGAGGTAAGTGCTCTATTGGCCACCGATATCTCAAGGCTATGGCGTCAATAAATTCTTGTTTGTTGAAGTGGAAGCCCTTTGCCTTGAGAGGCAGGGTTGTGAGCCAGTTCGATGCCCCAACCTCCTGTGCAATTTCAACTCTTCTGCACTGGTCTGGTGTTAGATGTTCGATTATGTGCTGCAGCTGGTCTTTTTGTCTTGCTTCACGCTCCTTGCTTATCTGTGTCTTTATGTCTTTCTGCCTTTGGTGATCGATTTCACTCATCTCAACCTGGGCGCAGATCTTCTGTGACAAGGATTCGGTGAGCCTGAGTGAATTTCTGTGTTCATAGCTTGCCACGGCTACTGGATTTATAATGCCAAGGCCACCCATCCTGGGTGGTAGTGCTAGAAGGTACCTCTCTTCTGGTGTGGGGATGTGGCCATTGGTTAGAGATGGCAGGAATGAATCCTTGATTGCATCCTCCAGTGGTTGTAGCAGCAACTCGATGTCTGGTATGGTCCTCATCACGAAGGTCCACTTGTGCTACTATTACTACTATTACTACTACTGCTACTACTACTACTACGACTACTGCTACTACAACTACTACTACTACTACGACGACGACGACGACGACGACGACGACTACTACTACTACTACTACTACTACTATTACTACTACCACTACTGCTGCTACTCCTCCTCCTACTACTACTATTACTATTATTAATATTATTTTTTCGTATTCTTTATTTACCATTCAGTACAAACCCCAAAACTCTAGGAAACGCTGTCGCTGAAGGCCAAGCATGAATGGGTACATGAGAGCAGAGGGATTCATTGCTTCACACATGGTGTAAGAGTTGTAACTGGTTTCACCTACGAACACAGGAAGGAGCCACAGCACTGTTCTAGCTCGTAAAATCTCTCCTGAGCTGAATAAATGCTGAATAAATAGGCCAAAACAAAAATTTCCTCATTGGAATGAATGGGTTAGGATATGGACCCTAATGACCTGGATATATAAGCAGTCTCTCAAAAACTAATGAAGTATGTGAACTTTTTTAAAAGTCGTTTTATAACAACGAAAATATAAGAAAAGAGAAAATATTGCAAAACCGAAATATTAATGGTAGACCTTCAAACGTGGGATCTTTAACAGGTTTACAAAGTTAAAGCCATTATAAATTGTTTTAATTCTGAGTATTTCTTTTTTATTGCTCCTATGAACACAATAAATGACACATTTAGAATGTTTCTGTCACATTACATTTTAATACAAAATTAAAAAGAAATTAAATTAAAATATAGCAAATTTTTAATTTCAGTCTATCAATGTTGTTCTAAATTAACTGTAAATGAATATATTTAGTCAATGTAATTTCTTAAAAATATACCTAAAGGAAACAGTGTTATATAACCATGACTCACATATAACTTCTCTAGTCATTTTAACTTCTCATTTTTTTTTTTTTTTACCAAAACTTCGTGTGGTGGCCAGTCGTTTTTACACTTTTTTTGGGGGGTGGGTGGGTACGTCCCTATGAATCACCCAGCAGTAGTTCAACATCATACTGACATCCCAACGTCCCTGGTACCTTCTTTCCATGTCCTTGATATCCTGATGGAATCATTCACTCTGTTCTTCACTCGCTTTTCCAAGATTTTGGGGGGAAAATTCCAAATGCAAAGCCAAAAACTGAACTCAGACTCATATTGCAACCTAGCTCTTATAACTTGACCAACAAATTTCTCAAAATTTCTTTGTAATTTTGGTCCTTATTGTTACCAAAATATTCGAAATTACTTCTTTGAGTGATACCCAAGCCACTTGTTCTAGGATGTTCATCGCACTATCAAATTCTGCACCAGAATTCAGTTTTCTAATAGCAGATCCATCAAATACTCCCTCTTTCAATTTAGCTTCCGACAAACCAGGAAATTTTAGGCAGATGCTTAAAACAGGCTCTATCTTTTGATGGGGCTTTGACAAACTTCTTCATTAATCCAAGCTAAATATGAAGTGATGCTAGCAACACTTTCTCTCGATTCGCCAAGCTAAGTCTGATGATGTTTTTGGCATTAAGCTATAGGTTTTCTCCGTTTGGCCATTCCTTCTGTACCCAGTTTAAATCCTTGGCTCTGCTATCCTACTCACGGAGAAAACATGGGACTGCTGATCCAGTAAGATACACAGAACTTTCAGGTTCCCACATAAGAACCAGGGGTATTCATTATAGTTGACTTTCTTGAGAAGATTTGTCAAATTCTGGTACGTTTGTTTTTAAATGTATAGAAGGAGCAACAGTTATTGATGCATATTTGTTACGATTATGGAGAAGTACTCCTTTCAGGCTTCTTTTAGATGAATTTATAAATAGTCCCCATTCTTCTGCATTTTAATCTCTGCCAAGTTTCTGCACTAGGCCACTTACATTAGTGCAGTAAACTAAGGATCCATCATTCTTGAAAGATGGTGAAAACTCTTTCTCTATTTCGGTACTAAGAGAAAGATATGTCTCTATATTAGTTCTGATCTTTTAATTGGGACCCCAAGAGTTCTGCAGCATCACTGGGAATAATGAAGTCTTTTACTAAAGCATTAAGTTCATCCTGAGAGAATGGCTGTGGTTCATTGCTTGAACAGGATGGGACAAATTCTCCATCGTCTACTTCAGCACTTTCTTCCTCTGAGTGAGTTTCTTCATAATCAGGACTATCAGATGGATTAGGGATTGGTAGAGCAGGTCCATGTGGTACAGGTCCTATTACTGATAAAAGATTTGGTTAAACAATTTCTTTCCGATTCTTTTTGTTTTACCCTTGAACTTTGCAAGAACAGAAATTACAATCAGTACTATGATTTGAAGGTTCCCTCAGTATCATCGGAATAACAAAAGCAAGAGCCATCTTTTTACCTTTGGTCCATTGTCTTAGTTCCTCAATACACACTCAGCAAACACTGTGAGGGGACCATTTTTGGTCCGGGTCACCAAACTGTATTCCGGAGTAGTCGTAATAAGTATTTTAAACAAAATCTGTTAACCCGAGGCATCCCATCGACGTATGACTACGTTGCAACATTATGTAATTGCCAGTCCCTTCGACGTACTAGTATGTCGCACAATTGCAAGGTGCATAATTTGCACAATTTTAAAAATTCGTGCTTGATTTTTGGTACGTAGAGTCGCTCAACCTTCCCCTACCTGCCACCAGGCGGGGACACTCGGCGACCCCGCGCGACCCGCACTCACCCTCGGCTCGGTCACTCACCTGTTAGCAGTGGCCCTGGTCAGACATGGTGCATAGAGGTCTCTCAGAGGAGGAAATCCAAGCTGCACTGGACGTCTTCACAGGCGACAGTGATTCACCACTGGACGACAAGTTGTGGACAAAGATTATGTCCAACCACAGGAGGAGGAAACCAGCAGCAGTGATGAGGAGGTCCCGTCCTCCAGGAAGCAGCGCTACGTGACATATTGTGCTGCTAGAGAGGGCCAGCCTGCACAAAAACAATGTGCAACATCCTCTAGGCAGCCCCTACGTGATGTGGAGCCTGATTTCGAGGACGAGGATGGGGCTGTGGGACATGCTGCCACTTGGTACGGCCGAAAGATAATCACCCATCGCGGCCCTGAGCGCACACCATGTCGTACAAACAGGTATGGGCCTAGTCTTTTGTTTGGGGAGGGCGGAAGTGGTGTGGAGAGAGTGGCGAGTGAAATGGAAAGTGCAGGGGCGAGTATTGAAAGTGAAAGTGGCGGGAGTGAGTCATCGCTCTCCCGTGGTGGTGGCAGGCTGTGGGGCGTATCACATGGGGCAGTGAGGGTGCATGATGAATCACGTGATGTTGTGATGGAGGGGAAGGTGGGGAGGAACCACTCCCCAGCACGTCTTATGCTTCCCAATATTCCCAGACACGTGGGCGAGTGAGGGTGCATTATGAATCACGTGGTGTTGTGATGGAGGGGGAAGGTGAGGAGGAACCATTCCCCAGCATGTCTTATGCTCCCCAATATTCCCAGACTTCATCCCCACAGCCCCCTAATGTTCCACAAGGCCGTAAGGGTAAGGGAAAGGGAAAGGGTAAAGGCCGAGGGAAGAGGAGTGCGAGTGGGGAAGCCCTCCGCACTCCTCCTCCCCAACCTCCCCCACCAGCATCTCCTCCCCACCCAGACAAAGGCGACGATGGGGACGAGGGATTTGTGACATGGAATTGGGAGGATGTGAGTGATTTTTCTCCCATCATTCGCCCCTTCACTGAGCAGGGGTGCGCTGGCTGCACTACTCCAGGAATTCAACCTAATTCCACCAGGCTGGATTTTTTCCACCCTTTTTTCAGTAAGGGTTTTGTGGAGCAAAAGTGGACCAAACAAACCGTTTTGCTAGCAGACAGTGCCGTGAGATTGAAAGACTTGGCACAAGGAGCAGGCATTCCATCAAATATGATTACCCTGTCTCCCTTGCAGAAATGTTTTAATTTTTAGCCCTCGTACTTTTGATGGGTATTGTACAAAAAAACAGAATTCCGGCATACTGGACAAGGGATCTTATCATGCTGACACCAATATTTGGCCAAATCATGAGCCGTAATCGCTTTCAGCAAATTCTAAGTCGCCTCCACTTTTACGATGCTGATGATCCTGCAAATGCAAATGACACAGATAAGATAAGGCGAATTAGGTTGGTTTTTGATCACCTAAGGCAAACATTCCATTCCTCATTTTATCTCTATAGAGACCTTGTCATAGACGAGAGTCTCGTGTTGTGGAGAGGCAATATTTCATTTCGGCAGTACATACCCAGCAAAAGGCACCGTTTTGGGTTCAAGATCTTTGTTATGTGTGACTGTAGGACTGGTTATGTGCAAGACATAGTCTTGTACACCGGTGCACAGACAGACATAATAGAAGATCAGAGTATTGGACTGTCTGGAGCAGTGGTAAAGACAATGATAGAAGACTACCTTCATCGTGGTCACGTCCTTTACCTGGACAACTGGTACACTAGCCCTCTTCTCGCTCGTTATCTACACAGGCATTACACGGTGGTACCATCAAGGTGAACCGGCGTCACATCGTCAAGGTGGGGCAGAAACTTGACAGAAATGAGGTTGTCTTCTTCCATGCGAACAATATACTAGTAACAGTGTGGAACCACAATAAAGAAATTAGCCTCTTGTCCACAGTTCACCGCCCCTTGATGCACCGTACAGAGTCCATGGATTACCGGAGCGAGAACAGGCGCCACATATGGATACCTGAGTGTGTCCTCGATTACAACATCAACATGCGCCTGGTGGACCAGTCAAACTCCATGATATCCACTGTCGAGTGTGCCAGGACCACGATGAAGTGGTACAAGAAGCTCTTCTTTCACCTGCTAGATATAACTGCCCTGTATTGCCACCACCTGCACACCATGACAACAGGAGTTCAGGAAACCTCTGAAGGGTTTGTGAGGGAGCTTACACGTGAGATTATTGCCCGGTATGCGGTTGAATGCCCCCAGCACCGCACACGCACTGCCCCTACCACCCAAACTCCCCTGAGAATATCCGCCTGCCATTTCCCCACTCCTATACCTCCCCAGCCAAATAGACCTAGGCCCCAATGCAGGTGTCATGTGTTTAGCAATTACCGTGTGAGACCCACCACTCAGAGAAAAGACACCTGCTACCAGTGCGTTGAGTGTGACGTGGGTCTCTGCATTCACCCTTGTTTCAGTGAGTATCATACCTTGATGCACTTCTGATATGATGTGAATGCGATATGACGCCGATACTTAGAAAGAAATGCTATAAACAGACGATCAGTGTAATTATAAGGCCCGTAGATCTGTAAATAGTAGTATGGAAGTGGAAACGGGTGAATTATAAGTGGAAAAATCTGTAAGGGCATAAATATTTTCTAAGTGGAAACCTTCCCAGTAAGTGTATGTAGATGCGCTATTCTGACGCTCAGTGGAATAAATAAGGCCCGTAAATATGTAAATATTAGTATGAAAATTGCAAACAGGTGTAATATAAGTTGAAAGTTTTGTAAGTGGGGAAATTTATTCTAAGTCAAAATATTCCTAGCATGTGTATATAGATGCGATTTTCTGATGCTCAGTGGAATAAATAAGGCCTGTAAATATGTAAATAGGAGTATACAAGTGGAAATGGGTGTAATATAAGTGGAAAATTACTATGTAAGTGTATGAATATTATCTTAGTCGAAACATTCATTGCGAGGGTATTTTGTGCGATATTCTGACGCTCAGTGGAATAAATAAGGCCCGTAAATATGTAAAGTGTAGTATAAGGTGGAAACGGGTGTAATGTACAATAAGTGGGGAAGTATATTGGGAGTGAAGAAATAAAGTAGAAGTTGAAACACGAGTGGTAGAGAGTGTGCTTGCTATGTGAATATGCACTAGCATTTCGCTAAATGCCCTCGTAATGAATGTAAATAATTGAAAACATTTACAATGGTGGAGGAAATGTTCAATGTAAAGAAAACAATACTATGAAAGTGATAAAACAATATGGTATGTTGAGATATGAGTCATAGCCAGTGCGCTGAGTAAGCAGATGTGCTCTTTAGTTATGCTACATGTCATCGTAATGAATGAAAACAGCTGAAAACATTTACATGCAGTACAAAATGGTAAAATGGCATTGAAACAGTATTATACAAATAGACAAAATGATATGTTGACTGAAACAAGAAACTTAGCACATAGCCTAGTGTGTTACCACTCTGACCAAACTTGCTATGCTTGCGCAAAGGTACAATGCTTGTTTTTCATACATATGTCATTGAAAACCATTATATTGTTATTGTTATTGTTTATTAGTTCAAATTCAATAAATGTAGAGGTGTTCTTTGTTTTTCTCCCAAAATTACCTACCATAGAAAACGTGAGAGCCTCACACGTCAGTGACAGAATACGATACCTGGCATGGGGGACCTCACCTAATCCGACCACTTATGGACCACAGTAAGCCCTTTCTTGGTGATTTTCCTTTGTGTCTCAACAAAAGCAGAGGTTTTAGCCAAAAAAAAAAAAAAAAAAAAAATCCAAAATAGCTCGGGATTGGGGGGTGTCGGAGGTGCGAAATAGCTCGGTACGTGACGGGTTAATATTCCGTTTTTGTGTTTTCACTAAAAATTTTCCGCAAATACATCAAAAAAGATCAGGACTGTTCACACAACCTCTAGACGGCATAATATGATCATTAACAGTACAACAAAATTATAATTTATCCGTGAAGAAGAAAAATATATATTACTACTTCTTCACTAAAACACCACTATGTTCAATAAAAATCACTGCAGAGTACTGAAAGTACTCAACAAGTGCACAAGTCAATTACCTAGGTCACACTGATATACGTTTCCTGCACTCCAATACTGGTATGATTCATCACTGTGTTGCATTCCAGTTATATTCTGGCTTAATATCAAATATAATTATTGTGTTGTGTTTAACAAGCATTTAGATATTAGAAAATACTAAATTCAAACATAGTAGGCTATCATTGTAATACAATGCCCATATGTAAATAATTGTATAGCACGAAATGAATATACATGCATACATACATACACATATATATACAAAGAGAGAGAGAGAGAGAGAGAGAGAGAGAGAGAGAGAGAGAGAGAGAGAGAGAAAAAACAAAAAATGTTTTTGTGAAAAAATTTTCATCATGGAGAAAAATTGTTTTAGTTCCTGAATTCAGTGCCCACAAATATATAAAATTTACATGAAATATTAAAAACGATTTTTTCATTGAATACATGCATAGTAATAACAAAAACTTTTCTTGCGCGCGCACGTGCGTGCGTGTGTATGTGTGTGTGTGTGTGTGTGTGTGTGTGTGTGTGTGTGTGTGTGTGTGTGTGTGAGAGAGAGAGAGAGAGAGAGAGAGAGAGAGAGAGAGAGAATGAAGACCCAATTTCTCACTTCTCTGCCCAATCCTCCCCCGGTCGAGGTCATCAAAAGGGATAAGTTCCGCCAGGCTGCTCATAAGGACGATGGGAGAGGGTGTTTCTCTTGAGACGTAAACAGACTTAGGGTGGAGGCCTATACGAGAGAGAGAGAGAGAGAGAGAGAGAGAGAGAATGATCTCTAATGGTTGTTATTAAAAAATAGCGACTGTTTTTCTTTTCGAGGTGCTAATTTTGGCCGGGTGATACTCTCTCTCTCTCTCTCTCTCTCTCTCTCTCTCTGTATATATATAAATATATAAAGATATATATATATATATATATATATATATATATATATAAAGAGAGAGATAGAGAGAGAGAGAGAGAGAGACTCATACGGAGGCCAGGAGGTTGTTCTGAGAATGCAAACAAACTTAAGCAGGAGGCTTGTAGGAAATCTCTCTCTCTCTCTCTCTCTCTCTCTCTCTCTCTCTCTCTCTCTCTCTCTCTCTCTCTCTCAGCAGGAGCGAGACATAAATGTAAATGATCTATTGTCGTTTGCGATTCACTTTTCTCTATATTTTTTTCTATTTTTTCCCCATAGACATTGGTTAGTGCCATGCGTTTTATTTTTTCCCTTAACAAATAACCTTGTCACGGGCCAATAGCTCTCCTGTTATTGTTACTTCCTATGTTCTCCTCTGTACTCTTATGTCTGTGTATCTTATTCACACTTTTTTTGAAGTTAGGATGTTACAGGTTCGATTCCCGGTCTGAGCATGTCGTCTATTGCTACGGTCTCTTTACCTCAATCTCTTCATATACGATGCTTTTGCCTGAATCTAGGATTCAAATCCACCTCGAGACGAAGATTTACAGTGAGTTCTAGTAGCATGTCCTTTCTCACGTTTGCATATGTTTGCACCCTATCCATCCTTCCGATGACATAAAAGACTGACACACTTGACCATAGACAATACAACACAGCCACCTCCGCACGTACTCCCACATACACCCATCCCCATTCGTACCGTACTTTGCCAGCTTGGGGAAACGTTCATTCTGTCACTCTCTCCGAAAATGATGGGTCCTGCAATGGAGTGGTACACAGATAAATGAAGATATATATAAAAGGATAATGTGAAGGTTACAAAGCCAACCCTCCTAACTTCTTAAACATAGATTCGATTTCTGCCTATATTGACCCTAGTGCACTCGATAGCTATACATACAACTATACAGTATTTGAAGAAATAAAAATCCTGTACATAGGGGTGGAAACCCCGATATTTATGACTTTCTCTGAGATATATGAATTCGTCTAGGACGATCTAAAGTGTGTAACATATTTTTCAGTGGCAAAGCAAAAATCGAATTTTGTTGGAATCCTTCTGGTGAAATATTTTTTTATTTTTTTTAGTTGAATAAGCTGTCTTACTACTGGATTGATTAAGCACAAAATTACGCTAAAATAAAAACTGTATTAAAAATACGCCATAGGACTGAAGTGATTAACTCTTACACATCGAGTGGTATTTTCCAATCTGATTAAAAATAAGTGAGTATTTAATGGGTCCATGGGAAATTTTAAAAACCTAGTTACCATAGGTCATTCCTTTGTTCACTGAAAATGTCTGTACCAGCGAAAAAGACGTCAGTGTAATGAATGGGAAAGTGAAAAAAACGTAAGGATGTTCTTTCTTAGCAGTCTTGAAGACAATAAAGAAAACACATATCAACATCAATAATATGGCATCACAAAGCCTTTCCCTTCAGTGTTAAGTTGCCCATCTAATTATTGAAGGCTTAATAAAAAAGGAGTGATACCCGTTCCTCAGATGACCTAGTGAACACAGTGGTGTATGCTATAAAAAGATATAATAGAGAACTGGGTTCACAGGAGGAGGAGAGGGCAGACTGAAGACTGTGGAGGAGATACAGAAGATATACAAGTGCACCTGACTCTAGTTATAAGACATTGAAGATGTATACTCGTAAGAGATACCGGCATTAGTGGCAGGAAGGTAAAGCAACAATGGTTCTAAGTGGCTAACACAAAAACTATGGTAGCAGTTCTAATATCATACACCTCGAGGTATTGGGATCCGAGGTTAGCCTATCAGAAGCAATATGGATACCAATAAATAATAAATAAATATAAATATATTCATGGGCAAATAGATATAGACAAGTTTAGAGAGATATTGTAGCCTAGAAACAGAGATAGACAGATAGGTAAGAAACAAGACTTCTGTCGAAAACGAACTTTCATTATATGATTATGAATGTTTCTAACTTATTCATGACACAACAGTTACAAATGTTATTAAAGCAAACCTTTGTTCCACAATAAAGGTAGCTTCTGGAACAGAAGTAAATTATGGAACACACATGGCCATGGAATTAAAAGTTGCCTAGTGATCTGCATACATTAAAAGATAAATCTTGGTCCTTCATCATACAGACAGAAAGTTTTAATTCATATTTAACCCTTCGTGGGCCAGGGGTTACCAAGTTACACGTAAGGCCTATGGGGTCCTGGCGTACCCCAAATCTTAATGGAGTATTTCTGCCGTTTTCATAAAGTTATATCTACTAAACTTTGTACATATGTTGCCCAGGACACGGCACGTGGAACCAACCCACCAAGTGTCCCTTTCTGTTTTTTGTTTTTAGTTATTATTTTAACTTTTTTTTTTCATTTTTTCACAATTTTATTAAAGTTTGAGTGTGGAAGTACTGATTCTACACTTATTTGAATGTCTGATTGTCAGTATTCTTGGAACAGATTCTCAAAATAAAAACGAGTTCATGTGAAAAGTAAATTAGCATGATCATGAAAAGAAACTATCCCATTATGTTCAAATTTGGTACAACAATTTCTTGATTTATCCTCTTGATGACCATCTTCTGTATTACTACCACCACTTGCTTTTTCAGAATTATCATCACCACTCACAGGAGACTCAATACTACTCGCACTAATATCACTGTCCAATTGTTCAAGCACTTCATAATCATCAGTGTCAGATACAGATAAATCACCATCTGAATAATTTTCTTCTTCTTGGTCACTTTCTGCCATCGCCATTGAGGCATAAAACTTTGCTACTGGTATTGACATTGTCCTAATGTTTATAATCTGAAGTATCTGAAAAAATATATAAAAAAAAATTAGTCACACGAAAGACCAGGTGGGGTCCTGATGGACCCCACTGACATTTATTGCAATGTCACTCCTTAATCATGCGAGATTTTTAGCTCAAATTTCATGAGGATATAAAATAACCATCTTCAATAAAAGTCATGAGGGGCCAGGCTGTGAAAGTAAAAAATGGCTTAATGGCAACGTTTTAAAAACATGCTGGGGTCCGCAGGGACCCCATTTGCCCTCGAAAGGTTAAGAGTTGTCCAGTGATCAGCTTGTATGAAAAGATAGATGTCAGTCCATCTTCGCACATAGCGAGAGTTTTAATTCAGATTTTAGAGCTGTCTGGTGCTCTGCCGGTCAAATAAATGTCAACGGTAGTTGACATACCGACAGCTTTAATTCGTAAAACGCAATGAGAGATAAAGTGGGGGGTGGGGGGAATCGGGGGTGGCCAGCATGCCCTGCATTATTTTCTTCTGAGCCAAATTTCTCATGCAGTTGCTATAACCCCTGGCCCATTTGAAACGTGAACCAGGTGGTCCTGAAGTTCATGTTTCCCTCCTCCTACAGTTCAGCATCGTTTTGGGGAGCTGAGAGGCAACTAAGGCATGTTTTTATAAGCAGAAAGTGAAACCGCCTACTTATATCAGAGCCACCACCACAGAATAGAAACCTTTTTCAGCACTATTTTGCCATACAAAACAAATTGAAAAATAGCATTGCATTTTTTAAATATCTTATCATATGAATTTGACCTGTTGATCTTTATAGAAGTAAATAGACGGTCTCCTGTATAATAATACAAGGTGGTCCGTCAATCACACTGCATCAGAAATTCATCTGGTGATGTTTTATGTTTCTGGATTGACTCACTCTGTTGGTATTGAGTTGATGTCCCAGTGCGAGTAGGAAACGAATAAATGATGCAGTATAGACATTGATGATGCTGTTTGAGCCATCCCCTTAACACACCATGACTCGCCCGGCGGAGTGGAAGAGCAACATTATATATAGACCACCCTGTATGTTTTCTTATTCCTATGAACTATAAATGTACGTTTGCGTCAGTGTGTAACAATAAGTGAGATTCTAAGACTCTTCTTCCCTTCAGTCTAATGATGCATTTTATTATGGCTTTGTCTCCAAAGCAAATTTCATCTAGCTTAGGAAAGATATTTTACAATGAATAGACCATAAATATGGGATTCACTTACCCCTCTGCTACACGAGATAATCCCAGCGCTGAATGAAATCGTCCAGAGGCACCAAAAAACGGAACGCTTTTTATGTTAACGGGTTCAAGGGCTTAAATAGATTAATCCTTACAATGCACAGTTGGTTTAAAAAAAAAAAAAAATGTCGGTGCACATTTTGCGTAAAATAGTTTAATACAACAAACTTTTTTTTTTTTTTTTTTTAAATGGTAGATGATTTTTTTTTCAAGTGCTGGTAAACTTACTTACGAAAGGTTGCCCTGCAAATAGATTAATAGTCTTGGGACTTCGCAGGCTATGCTGACCATTTTTCGATCGACTGTTACTTTAAATTTTTTTTACCTCTAAGCTACGAGAAGTGAATGCGCTTCGTTTTGGTTATTAATTTTTGTAATTTTAAAAAGTCTACCACAAGACAACTATATGCACCTATAGATAGATATCTTGTGACGAGGTTAATCAGCTTTACAGGTGAACCTTACACTTCTACAAGTTCCCTCTCAGTTGAATAAAGCTACATGGAGATAATAGGAATATAATTAAAAAGTGTGTCACATGTCACATGATGTGATTGAATTAACACTGTAGTTTGTTCAGGGATGTATGATAGGATTGCATTTAACATACGGTAAGAGAAACTGTAAGACACTGTAAGGAAAGGAACACACCTAAAGAATTTTAAAGGAAGAGTTTCGAACTTGCTCCAGACTGAGAAAACAAGGTTTGAAGATGCAGGAAATGTGTGTGTGTGTGTGTGTGTGTGTGTGTGTGTGTGTGTGTGTGTGTGTGTGTGTGTGTGTGTGTGTGTGTGTGTGTGTTTGTTGTCGTTCTTCTTACGAACTCTTGTTGCTAGGCACCCACGACATACTGTAGTTTTGGGGTTGAGTGGCCTAAAAACTACTGCACATGTTCAGTACTTTGGCCTGGTATCTCGAGACACCTATCTCAGACTTTCAATTTAGGCGTTTATAATGCTCTGTTGTCTGACAAGTGTAAAAGACGGATAGGGAAACGCCAGGAGATAGGCGTGAAACCACCAGGTGCCAAAACAACCGTCCCAGTAAAAGCACATGTTCTGCAGGACTTCGTATTACACATTGGATTGATTTCGGTTCGGACGCACCCTCAAACTTGCTGGACATGTATAAGTTAAAGCGGATCTATTTTTGGCTTATAAAAGTATATTACGCCACGTGCTGACAAATGTAATGCACTTTCATGCAACTGCTGCCTCTATAGTTTCATTAATTCATTCTGCCTCCATTTTTGTTTACCTTAGGGGAGACTTTTCCAACTGGATGGGTAGGCTATAGCTTTCATTAAACCTTCCAATACAAAAAGCCTTTGGAAATTAAATATAACTGCCTTGAAGTAGCAAGAATTAGGAGTACAACACGTGGTGAATGTGCTAATAAAAACCAATTGGAACTATTAACAATATTAATTGACATAATTTCATTGGATGGATTCAGACTACTCATCGTTTTTACTACGTGGACTATTATGTTTCTATCCCACTTTTGTGCTTCTTACCGGTATCCCAAAAGGAAGGTGGTGAACTGCAGAAGGGCAGCTTCAGTCTGCAGTCCACCAGGCTCACGTTTAGATGAGCCTGGGACCATAATTACAATAACAACAACAACAGCAGCAACTTCTACTACTACTATTGCTACTGCTACTACTACTACTATTACTACTACTACTACTACTACTACTACTACCACTACTACTAGTTTGAGAACTACAACGTCATTTGTATTACACAGTGGCTAATACAGTACGATTTTATTCAGCTAGAGGTAGCGTTTAATTTAAATTAAATCTTCAGGAGATGACAAGAATAAAATATTTAACATGGACATTTATGTAGCGTAAGGGTTAAACTTCCTGGTCACAAAATATTTTCTTTTTCCTTTTCTAGGTTAAGCTTATAATATTCTTTTGCCCTCTCGTGCCCTTCTCCACGTTATTTTTTACCCTATTTTCCTCCTCATTTGCTCCCCAAATTTAATTTATTCTCTAGACATAAAGGCATGGTTTCTCTCTCTCTCTCTCTCTCTCTCTCTCTCTCTCTCTCTCTCTCTCTCTCCGTCTCCCGGCACTCCCCGTCGCAGAGGAGCCAAAACCAATTAAAGTTCATGATAGTTTATCCTTTAAAGAAAGTGGATGAACTCTTGAGACTGAGATGATAGAGATGTGGAAGTGTGTGAATCGGAATCGATGAGTGGATGGATATGAGAATAGATTAGTTAGGCGAGTGGATGGATATGATAATAGATTACTTGGGTGATTGGATGAATATGAGACTCGATTAATTGGGTGATTGGATGGATATGAGAATAGATTATGTGAGTGGATGATTACAGAAATAAAACATGTTATAGGCGTCCACATTGAAAGTGTGGAACGTGTTTGAGGAGACGAGCGAGCATATCAGGCAGTGCTGAATGTTGTCTCATGTGGCTCATCTTTTCCTCTGATTTCTCGGCCTGAAAATACTAAAAACAACTTACTAGATTACACCAAAAATAGTCCTTCACAATTCTTAAAACCAACTCTCTCAGCAATCGTCGGAAAATACTGCTGTGCTTCTCACGCAACCTTAGACCGTTACTTCTTGTGCAGCCGGCTGTTACGCTAATCTGCCTTATATACAATTGTTT
>NC_137032.1:26333380-26383380 GCF_032717465.1 Coenobita brevimanus | reverse complement strand
CAACTGCCGTCCCACATCATCACAATAACACTTACCTCCCCCTTCTCTCTCTCTCTCTCTCTCTCTCTCTCTCTCTCTCTCTCTCTCTCTCACACACACACACACACACACACACACACACACACACACACACACACACATTCTCTCTCTCTCTCTCTCTCTCTCTCTCTCTCTCTCTCACACACACACACACACACACACACACACACACACACACACAAACACACACATTCTCTCTCTCTCTCTCTCTCTCTCTCTCTCACACACACACACACACACACACACACACACACACACACACACATTCTCTCTCTCTCTCTCTCTCTCTCTCTCTCTCTCTCTCTCTCTCTCCTGCCTTCAGCCCTCTCCCTCAGCTCTCGGGCGAGATGGTTCTGGCGATATCGACCAGGGACGGAAGGGAGAGAAAGAAGCAGGGGGAGGTGGAGGAGGGGAGAGAGGAGAGGAGGAAACAGGCGAACGGAAAAGGAAGACGAGTGGGAAGAGAAGAAGATGGAGAGCAATCACAGACAGGAAAAGTGGAAGAAAGAAGAACGACAACGATACAGAGAGACAGAAAGAGGTGTTGTAGGCAGTGACAGATTACCCATGAGGCAAATGAATCAGTTGCCTCAAGACCCCTGGTAAAAATGTGTATCCAGACTTGGTTCTTAACGCCTTAGCTCCCAGAGCTCCTGTGCAAGGATTTTGCTGGAAGGGTGCTAGGCGTACTGCCCGCCGCCTGTAGGCTCATAGTCGCGAAACTCATAGGTTCCTACCCAGGGGTTCCCTTCTTCATTACATTTTGAAAATGCCCAGTTCCGTCCCATTCTGGGGACACGGGGCGCAAAGAGGTAAATTTTTTTTTCTTTTTCCACATTTGCTGTTATAGCAAATGTTATGCTGTAAGCTGGAGTGAGAACAATCATTAAAGTGATTGATGCGTTGTTGTTGCTGCTGATCAACCCCAGTAAATCTGGCCAAGCGGACCCATCAAATGCAGGCAAGCAACTGCCCCTGCAGGGCCTTTTCATGCAGTGAACCGAAGTTCCCTATCGCCTGACAGCACTACGCCATAGAAAGTCGCAGGGAAAAGTGTGGAGGCTTGGTACCGGGTGGAGGGCGCATTTGCGTCTCTCCACTCACTAAACAGGGACACCATAGTAGGCTCCACATCACCCCATTACCTGGTCATATGGTTACTACCCAGCGTTGTATATGGTTTTCAGGGTTACAGGAAGCAATTAGGCTTTTCACTCAGAGTCACATGAAGTGGAAGGAATGGCAGGAAGAAAAAGAAGAAATAGGAAGAGAGAAGTGCAGACACAATAATATAATGATAAAGTTGACGGAAGATGTAGGTAGCACGTAGCCAGTATGATAGGTCTTCGCGTTTAGTTGAACAAGCATCGTAACCAGTTATTTATAATAAGCAAAACGAATTTCTCAAACAAATATGCCCCAGGGCCTCCAACTACCTTAATATGACCCTGGTTGTAGGAGAGAGAGAGAGAGAGAGAGAGAGAGAGAGAGAGAGAGAGGCTATAGAAAAGTGTGAACAGAAGAGGAAGACAGAAGATGAAAGGGAAAGACTACTCAGAGCTAAAAAAGGAAAGGAAGGGAGGAGTAATGATTCATTATTCATTCAGTCACCATTCTGACCTTCTTTCCCACCTAGAGACGGGGGTTGAGGCAAGATCCAGAAACCAGGGAACAGGAAATGCAATGAAGGAAGACATTTAGCAGTATGTCGCCTTACATTTAGATCCCCAGAAGTGGTGATGGGGGAACATGGACAAAATGGGAACAAATTGAATCTACTAGTCTGACTGGTCCGAGAATCCAACTTCAGCTAGGAAGCGAGAAAAGGAGGAAACAAATAAAGAGGAAGGGGGAAGGTTGGAAGAAGGAAGGAGGTGGGAGGAGTGGACCATAAGGGCGCTCGAAACATCCTTTTAGATTTCATCCTCGCCTGATTTGTCGTTAAATTGTTTTCCCTCTTTCTCAGTTTTCCCGACAGAGTAACTGGAGACCTGGGTGTAAATTCGATTGATGTGCTCTGTATTTTAAGGAAAGTCTAGTACTTCGCAAATGCTATCTGACTGACATTATAACTCTCGTGTAAGAGGCTGGAGCAACAACGGAACAGGGTAATACTTCTGAGGTGGATTGCAAGAATGAATCTGACATCATTAAAACTGCAAATACCTTCACTGCGGTAGTTAATTTATTTGTAATCAATTTTTACTCCCATGCCCATCTCTCTCGTTCTTACTGATGTACAGTATATGTAACTATTTACCTCTTCATTGCGATGGTGTACTTTCTGCTCTACTCCTGCCACTTCCAGATGATTCATTTCCATCCTAAGCTAAAAGGAAATTATCCAACGATAGTGAAAAACTAAATGAGCAATTTATCATCAAGCTAAAGGGGTTAATCGCCAGTGTCACGTGATAAAATGTACTTTCAATTGAAAACGGTGTATTTAGAGTAACAGCTAGCAATGTGAAGAGTTCGAATTCCTTGTGAGAAAATGACCTAGTTCACCGTTAGGGAGAGGTGGAGAGTTGTGTGAGTTGGAGGGATGTAAGGTGAAGAGAACGCAGCCTGATGGCAAGGGAGAGAATGATCTGGAAGCGATTAATTTGAGACTATCCCATCCGAAATTAAGGCATCGTACTATAAACAGAAGGATAAGTAGATAGACTGATAGACAGATAGACAGACAGAAAGGTAGGTAGATAGACAGATGGATATGTTGACCGTTAGACAGATATGTAGACAGTGTTCTCCCAGGTATAGAAAACTTTGCAGAATCCCTTTTCTGGCGATTTATTTTGTATATTGATGACATTCTTTTGCATATTACGTACTGTATATATGTTTAACCCCTTCGTGCTATAGCTAGACGATTCGGCTAAAATGTAGGAGGTCGTCTAACTACAGAGAAGTTAATGAGCGCAACAACTATCACATGCAGCTAGAAAAACTCTGAACAAAATAAAATTGTGTGGAGACAAACTATATCTTATATACTGCGTCCTCTGTCTAAAGGCGGGGATTTCGATGCAGTCTGCATAAATTAAAAAACAAGAGGCAATACTGTTGTAATACGAAAACAAGAAATATAAGAGGAGGTGTTTCGAAACCTCTCGAACTAAAGATCATACGATTCGTTTGCAATTTGAGTCAAAAGATGGGTCATTATTACTGGTTCATTTACAGCTTATTCCACGGAGCTCAGTGACAAAATGACAATGATGCGTATGTTCATCTGCTCCATGACTCTTCTTCGTTACGAGTTCTAATGATAATTTTTGGTTATAACTCAGCATGCATTACAACTACCCGTGTCTTTCTTGTCGTATAGTCCTTCCAGGAGCTACCTAGCATGGGCCAAACTGTCTTCTGCAGATATCCCCTAATTGTCTTATACTAGTATGTATTCTAGATAGACGAGATGGTTTAGGACAAGTTATAGTGAACAACTGTGCGTATTATACTCTCTCTCTCTCTCTCTCTCTCTCTCTCTCTCCCCCCCCCCCCGGCGTTGCCTGGATAAAAAAGGCGAACACTTTAATCCTATTTGTTCTAGTCCAATCTTTCTTTCTACTCCAAAATGGCCTTGTACGGTACCTCTTATGCTTTTGAAGAGGGATTATAAGAGGTCCAGGAACTTTCTTTTTCAGCTTTTGCAGACTAACGCACAGTATTGTGCGTACTTGTTTACTATTGCCGGTAACCTCAAATGACCTCTGACCGGTGACCTCAAATGACCTTGGAGGTCAACCTTACATAGCCTATGTCTGAACTTGAGGTCATGCGAACCTCCACGTCAAAATTTGGCTGCTGGGTCCAGTCGTTTGAGCGTGTATTACCTGTGACCTCAAATAACTTCCAACCAGTGATCTCAAAATTTAATGGCCTCTGAGGCCAACCTCACATCGCCTCTGTCCGAACTGGAGGTCATGTGGGTCTCCTTGACAAAAATTGGGCTGCAGGCGTACCCGGCGTTGCCAGGGCCAAAAAGGCTAACACTGTACCGGCGACCTCAATTGACCCAGATCTGATGTTTGACCCCCAATCCTTGGGTCACCCTGATTCAGACTATATATGGATCTGGAGGTCTCTGGCCTTGGTTTGGGCGTGATTGAAGGACTAACAAACAAACAAACAAACAAATAATGCGGCTCTTTTTTTATTATACTATAGTCTGTTTCATTGACTTGTGCACCTGAGATGTAGGGGGCAAGCAAGCTGTGTTTGATTCGCGGCTGGTGACTGGTTGCCGATGATGTCATTGACGTATATGCAGGCATGTATTGTAGTGCATCATGCGGACGTAGGTGTACACCGTGGGTGGATATTACAGTGTAACATGTGGACGTACATGTACACCGTGGGTGGATGCAGTGAAACTTGCAGACTTGGATGCACACCATGGGTGGATAATTTAATTCTAATGTCGCTCAGCGCTTTATAAAACTTTATAATCAACTTTAATTTTGTTTTATAACAGCAAACTTTTAAAGCTAATTTTCACCTCTTTAGCTTCGGAAATAATTCTGTATTGAAAATGGCTCCTTATGTTGCAGGCAGTTTAAAGATATATATGTATGCTTTAAAATAAGAAGAGCTGGAGATTTACATCATCGGGGGCCAATTAGCAGCCAGGAATGAAACACACCCTGCCCGGTCCATACACCTCAGCTGCACAGGTCAGCAGGGGCACCCTGCTTTGCCGGGCCAAAAAGGCGGACTCTCTAATCCTATTTGTTCTAGTTCGATCTTTCTTTCAACTCCAGAAAGACCTTGTATCTCTTATGGTTTTGAAGAGGGGTAATAAAAGGTCCAGGAATTTTATATTTCAGCTTTCGCGGACTAACGCACAGTATTTGTGAGCACTTGTTTACTATTGCCGGTGACCTCAAATGACCTCCTACCAATGACCTCAAATGGCCTCAGAGGTCAACCTCACATAGCCCTTGTCCGAACTGGAGGTCATGTGAGTCTCCATGCCAAAAAATGGGTTGCTGGGTCCAGTCCTTTGAGCATGTGTTACCGGTGACCTCAAATGACCTCTTACTAGTGACCTCATATGACCTCGGAGGTCAACCTCACGTAGCCATTGTCCGAACTGGAGGTCATGTGAGTCTCCATGCCAAAATCTTGGGCTGAAGTGCTACCCGGCGTTGCCCGGGCCAAAAAGACAAACTCTCTACCAGCAACCTCAATGACCCAGATCTGAATGTTAACCTCCCTAAAACCATTCTTGGGCCACCCTGATTCAGAATGTATATGGGTCTGCAGGTCTCTTCCCCTTTGGTTTAGGCGTGAATGAAGCACAAATAAACAAACAAATAAAAGAATCACATGGCTCATATTTGTGTGTGTGTGTGTGTGTGTGTGTGTGTGTGTGTATGGATCTGTGGAAAGGCTTAACACAGGCTGTACCCCTACATGTTACAACTCTTGCACATGTCACTACTTCGGTGCTAATGCCCACCGTTCATATTGAATTCATGCTAAGGCTGTTTCATTCAGGGATGGTGCACCGGTATTAGAGGAGTGTTTTTATGAAATGTCGGTGGGTCAGTTACATGATCAGAAAAGTGTCTTAAAAACTGCAGTTAATTAAGCTGATCCCTGTCCCATCCTTGGATTGACCACACTCCGTCTCAGAAGACAGACGACCCCTCTGACTACCCTGGCACCCCTCCCGTTTCTTAACACCCAGTTAATGACTTGGAAATAAATCGGCTAATGGGCTCTGTATTCTGAGGGAGGACTGGGACTTGGTAAAAAGTGATTGCCAGAGTAAGTGATCCTCATGTGATCGATGGGCAAAAGCATATATAAATAACCATAGTAAATATATAAATAAATAAAATTATGCCATCTTTTTCTCCCAGTGCTCCCAGGCTCTTAGAACTTCAGATAAAAAATATCGTAGAGTATTGGCAGTAATGCAATACTGTACTCTATTTTGTTTTCATCTGAAAGAACTTGACAAGTCCCACAAATTGGATACAGTGTCGTGGTTGCATGAAATGTGATGAGCCTTACTGCTGAGGTAGGAACTAGTGTGCTCGGTTATTGGTCAGATCAACCCTATTTGGCCACCAACTGAGCTGAAAGGGAGTAGGGATCTGTGTCAGGTTGAAGTAATCGTTCTGTAGTGCTGTTCCAGTCATAAGGCGATTAACTGTGACAGCATTAATTGTTTCGGATTGTGTTTGACCTACTTTCAGCTATATGAAATTGTCTGTGAGCAGCTATAAAAGACTATCAGAGTTGTCTTGATCATGAGATCATGAGAGGGTTACTTGTGACAACATTGTCTCCGGTTTGAATGACAACTAAGTAAAATAATCTAGGAACAGTTATAAAATAGTACTATACTTATCCTGATCGTGAGAGGGTTCACTGTGACAACAGTGATTCTCAAGTTTGCATGACGTACGTTTGGCCAAATAAAATCGTCTGAAAGTGACTGTAAAAGAATATTAGAGTTGTCCTGTGTACGATACTGTTGTCTCAGGTCTGAATGACTCGGCTAAATGAAATCGTCTGAGGGCAGCTACAAAAGACTACCGGAGTTGTCCTAATTATGACAGTTAGTGTACATTAACTCAGAGTGCTGTGTCCTTCTTCCCAGACTTCTCCTGCACGGAGCGTCACGGGGTGGAGTACCTGTTGATGCAAATGACCTCTCCCACCACGCGGGTCCTCATCGGCGGGGTGGAACCAGAGCTGTGTCGGGTGGCTAATCATCTCGCCAGGAAATACAACAAGCTCTTCATATCCTGGTCCTGCCTCGAGGTAAGCAATCCAGCCTATAGAGATGCGGTGTGGCCAGTCTTGATGCGGAGGAAGGGAGGTGGAGGTCGCATAACCTTTACTCCTGAAGTCTAACCGTAGTGTTTATTCGCCCTACTGACTTACTGAGCAATAGCTCGAGATGCATCTATTTCAGCCAACTACCAGACTTGGGGCAACACTGTTATACCCTTAGAAGGTTATCAACCTTATATCATTAGCTGACTGACAGAACGACATTAGTTTTCTCTATATTATGGAATATAGTGACGACTGTGTTTGGACATTGTATATAATATTTGCATTCTTGACCCTCAGTAAAACTTTACGATATTATTTCCTTGATGTTGCTCAGGGTGTTAATGGATAAGTTCACATTTTGTGTTGCGCATGTCTCAGAAAACGCAGAGCAAGTATTCCAGCACACCATATTTATACTTAGAGCATATTCCCCTGATACCATACGTACTCACAGTGATCAGTTTACATCAGTATATACGAATGATTCATGTAACTGAGCGTCAAATACAGAAAATATAGTTGCTAATCATTTAGGTAGTACCTCATAGCATGTATTCAGCGTGACTGCGCCGTAACTTTTTTGAAAGGAGACTGGATTTGTATTTTTTATCATCGTCATCATGCAGACCCCCTTTCCCACCCATTCAGTAAAACAGAGTCATATAAGCTTTTCTTTAGTAAGTATATTTGTGAATCCAAATAATGATTGTTACTTTCTGGCTAAGATGCTTTCCTTAACTTTTCTATAAAAAAAAAAAAAAATCATACGACAGGGTGTTTTATTAAGCCAATGCTTTCTTTACTCTGCAACGAAAACAAATCATAGCTAGGACAGAGCATTTCTTTAATCTTCCTGTCAAAACAATTTATAATTACGAAAGGATATTACTCGAACTGATGCATTCTCTAACCTTCCTGAGAAAAAAATAATATTTACTACAGGATATTTGTTTAACCATCCTGAGAAAACAAATCATAGTTACGACAGGGTAAGTCTGTATGTATGTTCATGTCAATTGTCATAACCACTATAATGAAAAAACATGAACAATGATAGACTGTGATTATTGAGATGTAGAGTGACCGAGAGGGGTGCTGGGTGAGTATGTGAGAAAGAGTGAGAACGACGAGTGAAGGAGGTGACTGAGTGAATGAGAGGGAGTGGGTGAGAGACGGGTGGGAGGTGAGAGAGAGGGAGAGTGTGAGAGAGGTGAGTAACAGAGAAGAGTGAATAAGAAGAATATATTATGCGAAGAAGTGAGCAGTGAGATAGGTGAATGAGTGAGAGGGTGAGTGAGAAGATGGATGTGTGTGAAAAAGTGGGTGAGTTAGTGAGAGTGGTGATTGAGTGAGTGAGAGGGATGAGCTAGATGGGTAAGTGAATGAATGATAAAGATGAGTAAGTGAAAGATAGACTGAGAAGGCGAGTGAGTGACACAGGCATGGGGGAGAGAGAGGAGTGAGTGAGAGAGAAGGTGGGTTGAGGGAGGCTGGAGCACGGTGCGGAAATTGGTAATCTCTGGCACATGATCACCTGGAGATTAGATGCCAGAACGAGAAACGAGAGGTTACCAAGGATGTATCGGCTATTGACTCTGGAAGCTCACTTAACCCCTTATGTGTGAGAACTTCCTTGAGTGAATGAAATCGTTTAACGGCAGACAAAATACGGTCTTAGTCACTGAAACGAGTTATTTGAAATGCTCGACTTCATTTTTCAGTGTAGGAGAGTCGACCCAACATTATTATTTTTTCGTAGTTAATGTCAGACCATTATATTCCGCTGAGAATAAGTCTAGGAACCTAAACATATTATTACTTTCACTGTTAATCATCTCGATTTCTCCGGCTTAAATACCCTCGTACTGTCAATAGGCATTATAATATTTATGCATTCTTCTTTGTTTCCTTCCCAGAGATTCACTTCTTTATCATCCGATCTTTTATGTATCCCATCATCTTTCTTGACAACTTGGTAACGTGTATCTAGCCAGCGTTGATGATTTCGTAACGTCTTCTCCTCAGTGGTGTACTTTGCAAATGATGCCTTAATTATTCTGTTGTATTTTACTTTAAAACAAACATGCATAATTACCATACAAGAGAAATCAAGGGGTAAGGGGGTAAGGCTGGGTATATATTGCTGAGGAAGAGGCATTACGATATCAGTGTCACCAAGAACACGACTCTAATGGCCAGCGTCACAACATATTATTTGACTGCTTCCCTAGCCAGTTACAATTCTTATCTCTCCAGATCCCAGCGCGTGAAGTTGACCAACCGAGCTCCCCAAGCACTGAAGGAGGCGAAGGGAAGGAAGAAGAAGAGGAGGGGGAGAAGGAAGTAGAGGAGGAAGAGGAGGAAGAGGAAGAGGGGAGTCACGTCGCCATGGTGACGCCCACGGCACTACAGGTGGCGGCGGCGGTGCGGGCGACATTGACACACCTGCGATGGCGACATGTTAGCATTGTGACGCTGGGTGAGTGTGATTATTCTTTCATCATACACACACACACACACACACACATATATATATATATATATATATATATATATATATATATATATATATATATATATATATATATATATATATATATATATATAATTCCTTGTTTTTCGTACATTTCCTTCCCTTCCTTGTTTCTCTGCTTTTTCTTCCACCCACCTCTTTCCTCCATCATTTGTTACTTCTCTTCTATTCCTTTTTCTTTTCTGCTTTTTACATATCTTTTCTTCTTTCCTCATATACCTGCGATGGCGACATGCCAGCTTTGTGACTTTGGGGGAAAGTTATTGATCCTTTGTAACATTTTTAACTTTTCCTCCTGCTTCCGTTTCTTCCTTTCATTCCTTCATTACTCTTTCCACCTTTCATTCCTCTCCTTCCATTTACTCTCTCTCTCTCTCTCTCTCTCTCTCTCTCTCTCTCTCTCTCTCTCTCTCTCTCTCTATCCTTTACATAGCATTCCCTTATTCTTACTCACCATCGATGGTGCATTTTAGCATCGTGACTTCTGGTGAGTGCGGTTGATATTTCACCATTTTTCCCTCTTCGTTCCTTCCAATCTTTTTATCACTACGTTTCCTTTATCTTCTTACTCTTTTATTTTTTTCTTGTCGTTTACTGCATATCTTCTCGATATTTCATCCTTTCAGAACCCTTTAAAACCTCTTTCCCCATTTTCCTAGGATGGCGACATGTTACTATTGTGATCTGGGTTAATATGGGTGATATTTCGTAATTTTCTGCTTTCCTCCTTTGTCATGCCTCATTTCCTTCCTTTTACTGCCTTCTTACTCTGTCTTCTGGTATGTCTGCAGCGTTACTTTGAATGAGTGCAGTTGCCGTTTCGTGATTACTTTTTTCTTTCCTCCTTCTTCTTTTTCCTTCATCCAGTTTTCTCCTTCTGTAGTTTATTCCTTCTCTTTTCTACCTCTTTTCATTCCTTTACATATTACCCAGTCGTTGCTTACTCACCTACGATGGCGACAAGCAGCATAATAACCTTGGATGAGTGTAGTTGATGATTCATAATTTTTCTAGTTTTCCTCCATTTCCTCCTTCCATTTCTTCATTTTGTTGCTTCGCTGTCCTTTCTTCCATCCATTACTTTTTAAAAGCCTCTCTTCTCTTTCTTCCTTCTATTTCCTGCCTCTCTTCTCTCTTTCAGTTTCCTTACAAAACCTTTTACGTTCCTTTCTTCACCTACGATGGCAGTAAATGACTAAAGGGACTGGGACAGACCTAAGAGTTTTTTTTTTTTTTCAAAGAACTTGCCTCCTCTTTCGCTTTTCTCAGTCCAGAAGACACTTTGTCGTTTTTCAAGTTCTCAGCATTTTCGTGCTTCCATGCCTTGCTTTAACAGCTTCCCCTTCTTCATTCTTTTCACAGCCTCTCCCATTTCCTCTTCCCTCTCACTCGCCAACAATGAGTTAGTGGGGAACTTTTTTTCGTTGTTAAGTTTTCTCCTTGCTTCTCTTTTTCTTTTGCCCATTATCATTTTCCCTATCAATTTATTCCATTTATTGCTTTGCATGTCCTCTCTCCGTCCATTTGCATCTTCTGTCCTTGATGTTTCTTTCCTTTGCCGTTTCTCTTCTCATTCCATCCTTGCTCATTCACCATTGGTGGAAGCATACTAGCAATTTGATTTTGGGTGAGTGCATTTTTTCTAATTTCTTTTTCTTTTTCTTTCCCCCTCTTTCCTCCCTCTGTTCCTTCCATTCGTTGCATCTACAGCTTCTTCCATCTGGTCCTCTAATTTCTCTCTTTCTTCCATCTACTTCTTCTTTTTCTCCCTCCTCCTTTTATTCGTTACAGTTCATTCTATTACTCTTTAAACAACTGCGTTTGCGGCATAATACCAATGTGACCGTCGGTGATTATAGTAGACCTTTCGCAGTTTATGTAGTTGTCCTTCCATTATCCATTCCTCCCTATCGTTTCTCTATCCTTTCGTCCTTCCATGTTTTTCCTATTACAGTCTCATCTCTTTCCTTCCGACCATTCCTTTGGGGGAGGCGGTAGCTTAGTTGGTAGAGAGGTGGCCTGCAGTCCTACCGGACCCAGGTTCAAATCCCTGCTGGGGCAGGGAGCAGTTTAAGGATTTGAATTTAGTAAAAGCAGACTTTGCTTACCTACCAGAAGACCGGCCGGCATGCCGTAAAAATACCCCCGCTAATACCAATGCACAAGTCCTGTATGAGACAGCCCTAGCATGTAGGCTATTCAATATGGACGGTGGGTGTTAGCGCCGCAGTGGTGACATGTAGAGGTGTATGTTGGAGGACTACTGGGCCTAGGGAGCAGGCTGTGAAGCCTTTGCCCGGAGTCGGACACATTAAAAAAAATAAAATAAAATAAAAAAATCCTTCTTTTCACGTTCACCTCAGATGGTGGCATCCCGTGACTTCGGGTGAGTGCGGCAGGCTTAGAGACATATCTCGTTATTTATTTATTTATTGTGCCTTGAACCTCCCAATCCGCACCCTCACCTGCTCAAAGGATATTACATGACTATATTTGATGAATCATCCCAAAATATTGGCAATACATGTGAGATGGTTATTGTATAATTATATTGTTATTTCCCTTTCTCAGTCCTTCCCCCTCCTTTTCAGCTAGAATATATTCCTTTGATACCTTTCACTCGGTGCTGGGGAGGGACACCTTCTCGTGGTGACACCGATATGATTGGGTGATTTCACTGCCTGATTGCAGAAACGTGCCTCATCTACCTCCCTGTCCCCTGAAAGGAGAATTATGGATTGCGGAAGAGTATGTGCAGCCTGTAGTCAATCGGGTTCACATTTCAGATGAACCTGGGGTTATAGTCTTACTACTGCAACACCGTTCTTCCCTTATCAAATTTTCCCCTCTTTTTTTTTTTTTCTCCTTTAATTTAAAAATTTTTCTCTTCCCGCCTTTTCTTTTCCTTCATTAGACTCGTTTACAGCTCATCACATACTCACTTGCAATGGGCATGATTTCACCGTGATTAGCAATCAAAGTGGCTTAGAGATTCGGAAATACCTCCTCGTTATCAATTAATTCTTCTAATTTCTCCTAGTATCCTCTTACTAGGCGCCATGCAGGATGAAAAACAGGACACGTCAAAGGATGGATGAGCAATTTATGCCAATGACCATCTAGAAGGGTAGGTGGAGCTTGTTAGCCTTGATTGGCAATCCACCTAGGAGAAGGAAAACTGAGGTAAAACCTGGATAGCCATAGTCAGGGATTCCACGTCCCTGTCCATACGCTAGTGGTAAGCTCTTTCCTGACTTGGGAGGCTGAGGTGGGGTTCACGTCCCCTCCCTGTAAAAAATAACCCCGAGCGGAACAAGAAATGGAAGAGGGATAGGGGTCAGTGCTTGTTGCTTGACTGTGACCCAGTTTTGCCAGAGGGCCCTCCCTCAGGTGCCGGCCTGACAGGGCTTTTGGGGTCCAGTCA
Organism: Coenobita brevimanus; assembly: GCF_032717465.1. NCBI lineage: Eukaryota > Metazoa > Arthropoda > Malacostraca > Decapoda > Coenobitidae > Coenobita > Coenobita brevimanus. The sequence continues at coordinate 26,370,583 of NC_137032.1, read as the reverse complement.
TGCTGGTGCCCACTATGATGGTTGCTGGATAAAGCGTAGGGGACTCCAGCAACTGGATGATGGGGAGAGACCCCCAGGCCTAGACCCTCCTTTTGATTCGCGTCGTGGTTGACAGAGAACACACGAGCCTGAGGCTGTGAGTACGGGGTTTAACTTTCGAAAGGCACTGTGAGTGGGGGCTTGGAATGTTGTAAGTTTTTCAAAGGATGATCGACTGTCTTTGTTGTCATGAGAGTTGGGTTGATGGAGAGTCAGCAGAGCTGCACTGTCTGGAGTGAGGCAACCAGGCATAGTGAGATCAGTAGCAATGGTTACACATACTACTGGTCTGGCTGTGATGATGGAGTCCATCTTTGGGGTGTCTCTATGACAATAGCTGCTCACTTTGTCTCTTGTGTCAACAGGGTTATTCCGGTTGATGAGCATATAATGCTGGTGAGATTGAAGCACTTCTTGGGCTTCATCTCTCTTACTCGTATTGCAGTGTACACTCCAACTGAGATGTGATCTTCAAGAGAAAGAGCTTCTCTACACCAAACCTGATTGTTGTGGAACAGTGACCCTTGTGGAATACACTTCTGATCTTGGGCGGTTTTAATGCAGTTACTAGCACTGACAGGGAGTGCTTCAGGGACTGTGTAGGTCCCCATGGCTCTGGAACCAAGAATTCCGATAGTTCTTGCCTTCTGGATTTCGCAAAATCCCCTAAGGTAAGTATTGCTGGATCCTGGTTCCAATGGCCAAATCTTCACTGCTGGACTTGTATCCCAGAACTGGAGGGGTTGATAAGGAGACTGATCACATTCTTGTTGTATTCCCTTGAAGATCCTTCAGAACTGCAGGGTTTTCAGGAGTACAGAGCTCTTTGTCAATAATCACAGACTTGTTGCTACTCTAAGGCTACAAATCAAAACTGAGAGATTCTCATGAAGCGACCAAAAAAGGTTCCACCTTGAGAAACTCAGGGATGAGGTGTGTGCATGAGTATGCAGTGGCAGTCTCAAATTGGTTTGAACAGCTCAGTGCTGTTGAGGATCCTAATGAACAATGGGATACCTTTAGGCGAGCTACCCTGGCAGCAGCTGAAGAGTTTATTGGAGATTGCCCAAGATCAAGGAGGGGATTCATCTCGTGGGAGACAGTGACCACAAATCAGAGATGTACTGCCAGACTGGGGATTGGGAACAGCAAGAGACTTCTGTCTCGACAGGAACAAGGTTCACTGAGAAGGGACAAGGAGAGGTATGTCAGGGAAATCACTGAGGAGGTGTAAGGTTGTTTTCATGTAAATGACCCTCGACTCTCCTTCCAAGCCCTGAAGAACCTCCATCCCAGACCCACCTCTCAGGTTAACTCTGTTCGGACAACAAATGGACAGCATATGTGAGGGGCAAGTGAGTATAGAGCTCACTGGACTGAGTATTTTGAGTAGCTGTATATGGCTGAACTTCCCAATTGAGAGCTTCCATCAGCCGGTATGCAACCATTGACTGATGTCCCACCAATTGATGAAATCATGCCTTCTCTGAACGAAATCAAGAAGGCAGTGGCTACGTTGAAAAGTGGTAGAGTAGCTGTTCTTTGTGACATCCCAGGGGAATTGATCAAAGCTGGGGGCAAAGCCATGATGAGGGGGTTACATGCAGTCAAAGAAGCCATTGGGCAGAATCGTATCATTCCTCATGACTAGACAAAGGGTTTGGTCACCCCTATCTGGAAAGGAAAAGGAGTCCAGTGTGGTTGTAGTAACTACTGTGGTGTTACAGTGCTCAGTGTGCTGGGGAAAGTTCTTGCTCACATTCTTCTGATGTGTATCCGGGACCATTTGCTAAAATTCAAGAGGCCTGAGCAATCCCAATTCACACCCAAGAAGTCTACTGTTGACTGTATCCTAGCTTTTCAAGTTCTTGTGGAACATTATCTTGACTTTCAACAAGGTCTGCTAGCAGCCTATGTGGATCTTAAGAAGGCATTTGACTCAGTAAATTTGGAGTTACTACAGGAACTCCTGTGACTCCATGGGATCCCCACGGGGATAATCTGACTGATTGCTTGCTTGTACTCAAGTGCAGAGTACTGTCAAATCTGGGGAGGGGGGAGGGGGGAACATCCGACTTCTTCCAGGTTAGTTTTGGTGTAAGACAGTGATGTGTCCTTGCCCCCATACTATTCAACACACGTATGGATTGGACACTGGACTGGGCTGTGAGTCAAAGTCACTGCGGGGCAATTTCGGGGTTACCGACCTCAACTTTGCTGATGATGCAGGTGTCCTAGCAGAGTTGCTGAAGGCACTACTGAATGCCCTTTAGGAATATCATGAGAATGGGAAGCCACTGGGATTGAAGGTCTCTTGGGCCAAAACCGAGGTCCAGGCCTTTGTTGGCTGTTGGATGACGCAGTTCAGTCTGTCCAGGCATGTGGTGAGGACATAGAAGTCTTGGAAAGATTCACTTATCTTGGTAGTGTGCTCCATAACAAAGGTGGATCAGACAATGAGATCTCACGTCACATTGGTCTGGCCTATGGAATTATGAATTCACTCAGTTCGGGTATTTGGCACTGTCACTGTTTGTGTAGAAGGACAAATGTTTGTATCTTCAAGGTGCTGGTGCTCCCTGTCTTACTTTATGGCTGTGAGACATGGACTATAAACAGAGACTTGATGCAGCAAATTGACCCCTTTGGTTCTAAGTGTCTTTGCAAGATCATGGGATATTACTGGTACAACCGGGTGCATAACAAGTGACTACTCTATGAGACTGAACTGAGGCCTACTACCCACATAATACGTCAATGTCAGCTCCAGCAATATGGGCATGTGGCCCACTTTCCTGAGTCTGATCCTGCTCGCAGGGTGATTTCTGCATGAGTTAACCCAGGGTGGAGAAGGCCAAGGGGAAGACCACGTAACACATGGCTGGAGCAGGTTGATCACTCCTGTCGGGAGATACTTAGAGAAGGAACAGTTGCTGCCTGGAGGGTTGCACAAAGGGACCTGTGTGGGTGGAGTCGGATGGTGAGTTAGGCTATGTGCCCTGTGGTGTTTGCTTCTTTATGATTAACTGATCCTTGTTACCTCGCCCGGACGACGTCCAATGGAGTATTGTCTTTGGTAGAGTTTGTTTGTTTGTTAGCAGCATTACAGAAAAACAGCTGAATTAAATTACATGAAACATTACAGGATATGTGGACACTGATCCCAAAAGTAAGTGAATAAATTTTGGAGGTAATCAAGTGACAAAAGGTCAAAATCAAGGCCACGGATTTTCAGAGGGCTGTAACTTGAAAACGGTTCAAGATACAGATATTTACTGTTATGAAGATACAGGAACTCATAGTATGGGCTTTCATTTGACACTAAGCCCTTTGGACCTTGAATTACCTTGAAAGGTCAAACTCAAGGTCTCAGATATTCAGGGGGCTATAACTTGAAACTGGTTGACGATAGAGAAATATTATTATCAACATATAGCAAAATCTCATATGGGTTTTTAATTGGTCCCTTGACCTGTGACCATAGGTGACCCTGAAAAATCAAACACATGGTCACAGATATTCAGGGGGCTATAACTCGAAACTCGAAGCTAAAAATATTTACTCTTGTCAAGATATAGGAAGTCTGCCATGGGCTTTCATTGGGCAGCATGACCTTTGACCTTCAGTGACCATGAAAGGTCAAATGCAAGATCACAGATATTCAAAGAGCTTAACTTGAAAATATTTGTGCCATTACTATCTATCTATCTATTGCCAGACACCTTAATCCCGTACGGGGTGGCCTCCATGTCGCCCTGTCCCCCGCCATTTCACTGCCCTGCTCCCAATTCACACACCCCTCTCTCATATACCTCTCCACTCCATCCCTCCATCTCATCCTCGGTGTCCCCCTCTCTCTCCCCCTCCACCTCACTCACACACTCTCCTCGTCAGTCTCTCATCCTCCATCCTCTCCACATGGCCAAACCACCTCAGTGTGTTCCTCCTAACGCTTCCTATCACATCCACATCCACATCACAATGCCCCCTTATATCCTCATTTGTCAGCCTGTCTCTCCATGTTACTCCACAGGCTCCTCTTAAACAACTCATTTCCATTACTCTCACTCTTGACTTGTGTCCTTCCAAGAACGTCCAAGCTTTAATTGTGCACTGACACTAAATGGCAGGAACAAGTCAGTATTTAACAGCAATAAAATATCTGCTGTTGGGTGAGGTTTGTTGTGCCTGGCACCATCTGTATGGTATTGACAAAACTATATAAATATTAAAGCTATATAAAGAATTTTAAGCAGCAACTGCATAAATCACTAAGGAAGATATGCTGCAAAGCTTCCCATGTTACTATGAATGTTGGTCATTGACCTTAGGTGAGTGTGGCACACAATTGAGGGTCAGATCCAGTAATTTTGTAATACTGTACTTACATATTTACAGTATACATTTATTTATTTGTTAACCCTCTCGCGCGTGGTTTTAAAAAGTTTCATGTTCCATGACACATCAGCATTTCTCCACTCCCCCCTGCCTGCTGCACACTCCAAAATAGTGTATTCTCAGCTTATTTTCACCACCCAAACATATTTATTTTGCCACAAAACTCACACATTTTTATTCGTCAAAGTATGTTCTACACGATAAGCAAAAATAAAAATAAAAAATAAACTCACTCTACATACGTTTGGGCCGTGTGAATAAACATTCGGGAACATTCATCTCACTTCCCAACATCATGACTCGAATGTTTACTAATCAATCTCTACATATTATACCATCATTGCAAAAGAGAATTTTATTAGCTTTTGAATGGGGTAGGTGGCATTGTTATACGAGATATGGTTTTCGAGTAATAAGCGAAAAAGTAAAACCTTTTTCTGACAGACAACAGAGTTTTTATTCGGGGAGCTCTAGCGGAAAACTTTTCTTGGCAGTGTTTTATTTTTAGTTCATCATCTTATGCTTTCATTTGAGATCAGAATGGTGATCCTAGGCCTCATAGTTTTTGACAAAAATGCAAAAAACTATGGCGTACCCATGCCGTGTCGTGATTGTAGGGAGGTTTCCTGTCTCCCTTTAAGTTTCTGCACGTATTTCACCAATACCTTGTACACTAGATGTGCACGCTATTTCCACATGATTCACTGTCACTATTTTTATAGAGGAATACTCACATTTGGTGCAGGGTAGAGGCAGAGTAGTTGATTAGAAACAGTAGCACAATGTTTGTTGGGCCAACGGCTTATAATGACCAGGAATACTTCACAATCACCAAATTTCCTATTGCAAATACCAAATCTAATCACAGCAGTGCCCATAAAGTATGCATAAGCACTACTGGTATAGTGAAATATGTTGCACAGCCGGGATGGGGGTAATAGAGAAGATTTAAAGGGACAAAACTGCACAGTACCTTCCCCACTCACGGTTCATTTGGTACTGAAAACCTGTCTGCTCTCTTGCCGGTATCGGGACCCACAGTTGCCAACTCATTACTTTTGACGAGTGCTGGGCAAGCTTTGACGCCCCCCAAAATGATGCAGATCGGCTGAAAACTTATTTCTGGCTAAGGTTTTTTGCTTTAAAGATGCCAAAAATGTGTCAATGCGTATTTTTGCGGCCAGACCTTAATGACGACAAATGCATCATCGTGTACGAAGGGGTTAATCTACATATTTTAGCTGATAGGGCACTTCACTCACCCTTTCTCTTTATTTGGCAAATGCTAACTATATTATCGTGCTTTTTCTAACCTGATACATAACACTAACCCCTGTCAGCTCCACTGATGGCCAAGTATGGTCAGATTGGAGGGTCGATTTGATTAATAACCAAGGATACCCGTTCCTACTTCATATTAAGTCTCATCATATTTCATGGCACTGCAGCATTAATACTGATGTTTTAGGAGTGGCATCATTGTGCCAAGTAAAAACAAATCAAGTATATATCTTGGAGATCATTCCAAATTTTGACAAACTTTGCAAGAAGGTGCTTGTAGAATATTAAGACCATCATCTCTCTCTCTCTCTCTCTCTCTCTCTCTCTCATACACACACACACACACACACACACACACACACACACACACTGTGTGTGTGTGTGTGTGTGTGTGTGTGTGTGTAGGGAATGGGAGGACACTCATCCTGTATATAACGAGTACAATCCAAGATATACCTTAGAGACTCCTAATTGTTTAATCTTCTCTCCCACCTCATTTTTATATTTCTTCCCTTCACAACCTCTCTTCTGGGTTTTGTAGGGCAAGAACACAGAATAAAAGACGTGTTCCTTGTGAAAGGATTAATTATGTGAACCCAAGTGACGTTCTAATTAACTTACTTTTCCTCCTCCAACCTATGATGGGGCAGGCATTAATTGTTTGATCTGTCTGTCCATGGGTGAGTGTGTAGGTATATGTGTGCATCCGCAACACTTTTCTGGGCAGGATATCTCCTGAACCAATCGATGGATTTCCACAAAACTTTTGTGAGTGATGCAGTATGAGAAATTGATGACCTGATAAGGTCAGCTAGGTCAAAGTATTATGGGGTCAACTTAGTTTACCCTTGTGGGAGCGATATCTCAGGAACTCCTTGATGGAGCTTAACCAAGCTTTTCTCAGTGATACAGTATGAAGGACCGATGAAGTAATTGATCAGCAAGGTCAAGGGACCAAGGTTCAAGTCATTCAACTTAATTTATCCTAATGAAACCTTGAAAAAAACCCTTACCTCCCTAGGGGTAGGGGGGTTATCAAGAATACTTCCCCAGCATTCCTGCTTGTCGTATGAGGCGACTAAAAGAGTTGGCGGAGGGTTAGTGCCCCTCCCCGGAAAACAGCTAACTAAAAAGACGAACAAAAAGCCTTGGACAAGGACTGACCAAAAGATGACAACCAAGGACCGGACAAAGGACATGGTATGGATCACGACATGGAATGTAAGGGGTGCTCATGATGAAGTGAAAGAAAGAGAGATTGTCCAGGCACTTGAGGGTGCGAAAGTGCATGTATGTGGAGTACTTGAAACTAAATGGGGAGGTGACAGTGTGAGAGAATGAGAGTATGGATGGGGTATATGTGCAGGAGTAGGTGAGAATGAGAGGGCAAAAGAAGGAGTGTGTATTGTTGTGAGTAAAAGATGGAAGAAGAGCTTAAGAGAGTATGGATCACTTGGCTCAAGGATTGTGTGGGTAAGACTGAAAGCTGGAATACAAATGTGGGCGATTGTCTGCGTGTATGCGCCAACGCAGGATCGTGCTAGCAGAGTGAGAGAAGAGTTCTGATCAAATGTGGAAGTGTGCATGGAAAAGTTTGGAAGGAAGAGAGTTTTTGATTGATAATATGAATGGTAAAGTGGGGAATGTGAAGGTGGATGGAACAAGATCGTGCTAGCAGAGTGAGAGAAGAGTTCTGAACAAATGTTGAAGTGTGCATGGAAAAGTTTGGAAGGAATGAGTGTTTTTGATTGATAATATGAATGGTAAAGTGGGGAATGTGAAGGTGGATGGAATAGTTGGTGAGTGGGGTGCGCCTTCTGAGATAGATGAGAAAGGCAGTGCGTTAGTGGACATTTGTGCCGGGAGGGGGTTGGTGATAGCCAATACCCTCTTCAGGCACAAAATGATCCACAGGTATACATGGCGAGTGATGAGAAGGGTGGGTGGTGAACTGAATGAAAGGAAAGCAATGATTAATTATATGTGTGTGTGGATGAAAGGATGCGAAGATGTGTAACGGATGCAAGAGCTTATAGAGGTCGGGGGAGTGGACTTTCTGACCACTACTTGGTGGTGGCCAGAATCAAGATCCAAGTAAGATAGAGAAATAGAAGAAGGGAAGGACAGGAGGAAGGAATAGTTGCAAGGAGAGTGGAAAGGTTACAAGAGGATGAGAAAAAGGCAGAATATAAGAAAAAAGTGGAGGAACGATTGGGTAAATATGAATTGGAGCAGATGGGGGAAGTGGAAGGTGTGTGCAAGATATTCACAGAAGAAATATGTCCAGCATATGATGTGGTGTGTGGGGTGATGAGAAAATGGAAGAGGGTGCAAGGAACAACATGGTGGAATGAAGAGATGAGACAGGCTGTGGCACAAAAGAAGAAAGCACATAATGAATGGATGAGAAATAGGGCTGTGGAAGAAGTTGAGAGACAGAAGAGAGAGTTATATGTAGAAAGGAAGAGAGAGGTGAAAAGATTAGTAAGAGAGGGTAAGAAGAGAGTGGATGAGGAATTTGGAAGGAATTTGAGTGTAAAGTGGAGGGACTGTAAGAAAATGTTCTGGAAAGAGGTGAAGAGATTAAGACAGGGTGGCAGTGAAGTTAGTAGTGGAGTGAAAGATAAAAATGGTAGATTACTAGTGGAGAAGAAAGAAAAAGTGAACAGATGGAGAGAACACTTTAAGGAATTATTGAACATAGAGAATGGAAGTAATGCGAATATAAGTGGCTGGGAAATGGCTGGGAGAAGGAGGGAGGTGAGAAGACAGAGGAAATCAGTAGGACAGAAGTTGTGGAAGCAATGAAGAAAGTCAAATTGGGGAAAGCCCCAGTAATTGATGGAGCGTGTGATGAAATACTGAAGCATGGGGGAGAGATAGTAGTTGAATGGGTGTGGAAGATGAGCAAATTGGCCTGGGAGGAAGGTAGAGTCCCGGAGGATTGGAAGTCAGGTATAATTATTCCCTTGTACAAAGGAAAAGGGGAAAAAGAAGTGTGTCATAATCATAGGGGCATTTCTCTTCTTAGTGTAATAGGATAAGTGTATGGTAGGATACTTATTGACAGAGTTAGGGAAATAACAGAGAAATTAATTGGAGAAGAACAGGGAGGCTTTAGGAAGGGAAGAGGTTGTGTAGATCAGATATTCATTCTTAGATCTTTAGTGGAAAAGTTTCTAGAGAAGGGAAAGAAGTTGTATGCGGCCTTCATGGATTTGGAGAAAGCATATAACAGGGTGGATAGACAAGTTTTGTGGAAAGTATTATGAATATATGGAGTAGATGGGAAGTTGTTGAATGCTGTGAAGAGTATATATGAGGGTGCTAAGGCTGCAGTGCGTGTGGATGGTGAACTGAGTGAAGTTTTCTCTTTGAAGGTTGGGTTGAAACAGGGATGTCATGTCTCCATGGCTTTCCAATCTGTACATGGATGGGGTAATAAAAGAGATACAAGGTAGGGCAGTGGATGTTGGAGTGGCCCTAGTAAGAGAGGGTAGTGTTTGGAAACTCCCTGTACTGTTGTTTGCAGATAATAGTGTGCTGTTAAGTGAAGATGAGGGGGAGCTGCAAGGCTTGGTGGATGAGTTTGGGCGAGTGTGTAAGAAATGGAATATAAAGGTGAATAGGGAAGAGTAAAGTGATGGTCTTTGAGAGAGGTGAAGTCAGTGAATGGACAGTGAGGTTCGATGGTGAGGAAATGGAAAATGTGAGTACGTTTAAGTACTTGGGGAGTATGGTGAGTAAGGATGGAAGTTTGGAGGGTGAAGTGCTTGAAAGAGTACAACAAGGAAGAAAGGTTGCTGGGTCCTTGAAAACAGTGATAAGAAACAGGGAAGTGAGCATGGAGGTGAAAAAGTTACTGCATGACAGTATTGTGATACAAACTCTAACGTATGGAAGTGAAGATTGGATGTTGTTGGAAGGACACAAGTCAAGAGTGAGAGCAGTGGAATTGAGTTATTTAAGAGGAACCTGTGGAGTCACATGGAAAGCCAGGCTGACAAATGAGGATATAAAGGAGCGTTGTTGTGTGGATGTGGAGGTGATAGGAAGCATTAGGAGGAACACACTGAGGTGGTTTGGCCATTTGAAGAGAAGTGAGGGTGAGAGACTGACGAGGAGAGTGTGAGTGAAGTGGAGGGGGAAGAGGGAGGGGGAGGCCGAGGTGAGATGGAGGGATGGAGAGGAGAGGTATATGAGAGAGGGGGGATGTGAGTTGGGAGCAGGGCAGTGAAATGCCGGTGGACAGAGCGACGTGGAGGCAATTTGTTTGTGGGCACCCCGTACGGAATTAAGGCGGCTGGCAATAGATAGATAGATAGATAGCACAATATCTCCTAAACTCCCAGATGGATTTTGACCAAACTTTTGTCAGTGATACAGAATGATAGGACGATGAGCTGATTAAGTCAGCAAGTCAAGGGGTCAAAGCTCGAGGTCATATGAATGTGGGCGCAATATCTCCTGAACCTCTAGATGGATTTCGATCAAACTTTTGCCAATGATACAATATCAAGGGAGAAGAACTAATTAGGTCAGCAAAGTCAAGGGATCAAAGGTGAGGATCACGTGGGTTTAGGCTTGATATATCCTGATTCACTGGTTGGATTTTCATCAGACATTTGTCGATGATACAGTATGAAAGAACAATGAACTGACTACATCAGCAAGGTCAAGGGGTTAAAGGTCAAGGTCATCTGGGTGTGGGCGCGATATCTCTGGAACCCCTCGAAGGATTTCAACCAAAATTTTGTCAGTGATTGACTACGAAGGGACGATGACCTGTTTAGTTTAGTACGGTCAACGGGTCAAAGGTTAAGGTCATATGGAGTTTACTTACTTAATCTTTAGTCTCATTTCAACCATCCTTTCTTCCCATCTCCCTCCTTCCCTCCACCTCTCCAATTCCTTCCATCTCTCCCTCTTTCTCTGGATATGGGCTGATTCAACATCCCAGGAGTGGCAGATCAGGAATTGCCAACCATCCCTCAATCCTCTCTCTTTCTCTCCAGTGTTCGTGTGTGTGTGTGTGTGTGTGTGTGTGTGTGGCTTTTTTTTTTTTTTTTTTTATGCGAGGAAGAAGGAACCAAAGGCCATGAGCCCGCAGTAACAGTTCCCTCCAAGAGAAAAACAAAATACAATAGAGAGCCAAATTCAAGATCCGATCATTTTGAGATGCCTGGACACACTGCGTTTGAAAGACTGGAGATCATAGGCAGGAGGAAATACAGACAGAGGGAGACAGTTCCAGAGCTGACCTGTTGCATGAATGAAAGACTGGGAGTAACGGTTAACTCTTGCATTAGAGAGTTGGATAGAAAAGGGATGAGAGTTTGCTGCCAGACGGGTGCTACGCGCCCGTCGTGGAGGTGGAGGAATGCAAGCAGACAGTTCAGAGGAGCAGTGACCATTAAAGTAGCGATAGAAAAGAGATAAAGATGCAACAGTGCGGCGAAGAGACAGAGGTTGAAGGGAGTCAGTAAGAGGAGGAGAGTTAATGAGACGAAAAGCCTTTGACTCCACCCTATTGAGAAGAGCTGTATGTGGGGAGCCTCCCCACACATGAGAGTTGTACTCCACACAGGGGCGGATAAAACCCCTGTATAGAGTCAACAATTGTGCAGGGGTAAAGAAAGAGCGGAGTCGGCTTAGCACACCCATTCTCTTGGAAGCAGATTTTACAAGAGATGTAATATGATCTTTCCAAGATAAGTCCCGAGTAAATGAAACCCCCAGCATGTTCAAGGATGATGCAGGATTAATCTGAATATTATTAAACATTAGTGGGTATACATGTGGAAGATTTTGTCGGGTTGATAGGTGTAAGAACTGAGTCTTAGAAGCATTAAAGACAACCATATTATTTTTACCCCAGTCAGAGATATGAGCCAAGTCAGACATTAGGTGTGCCATAGCCTCATCCCTTGTTTCTTGAAGTAACTGTTTAGATGGGCGTTGCGGGAACCGAATGGAAAGGTGAAGGGTGGAGTCATCAGCGTATGAGTGGATAGGGTTAGATGTACAGCTTAGAAGATCATTGATGAATAAAAGGAAGAGAGTTGGTGATAGGACAGAGCCCTGAGGAACACCACTGTTGATAGATCTAGGAGAAGAACGATGGCCGTCTACGACAGCAACTATAGAACGACCAGAAAGGAAGCTAGCGATGAAGGTACAGATAGAAGGATAGAAACCGTAGGAGGGCAGTTTGGAAATTAAAGATTTATGCCAGACTCGATCGAAAGCCTTTGAGATGTCAAGTGCAATGGCAAAGCTTTCGCCAAAGTCCCGAAAGGAGGATGACCAGGAGTCTGAAAGGTAGGTGAGAAGATCGCCAGTGGAGCGTCCCTGACGGAACCCATACTGACGATCTAAAAGAAGGTTGTGATAAGAAAGATGCCTTAAAATTTTTTTATTAAGAATTGACTCGAAAACTTTTGAAATACAGGACGTTAAAGCAATTGGACGATAGTTGGAGGGTTGGGAGTGGTCACCCTTCTTTGGGACTGGCTGAATGAGAGCAAACTTCCAGCAAGAAGGAAAGGTACAAGTTGACAGACAAAGGCGAAATAGTTTGCCTAGGCAGGGTGTAAGCACAGAAGCACAGTTTTTGAGAACAACAGGAGGGACCCCATCAGGCCCATATGCCTTGTTAGTACTGAGGCCAGTAATGGCAGAAAATACATCAACTGAAGAAATTTTAATGTCAGCCATGAGGAAGTCAGAGGGGGGAAGTGATGGAGGAACAGCACCGGAATCGTCTAAGGTGGAATTGGAGGAGAAAGTCTGTGTGAAGAGATCTGCTTTATCAGTAGAAGAAATAGCTACAGAACCATCAGAGTAGGAAAGAGGAGGGAAGAATGATGAGGTAAAGTTGTTAGAAAGATTTTTGGCAAGGTGCCAGAAGGAGCGGGAAGAATTCGAGTTGGAGAGTTGAGAGCATTTAGTATGGATGAAATTATTATTAGTAGAGCAAAGAACAGACTTAGCACGATTCCAGGCAGAAATGTAAAGATTATGTGATTCAGGGGTGGGTTGGCTCCGGTACCTTTTGTAGGCCTTCTCCTTGTTGCGGACAGCATTAGAACAAGCGTGATTAAACCAAGGCTTTCTTGCGTTAGTCAAAGGATATGAGAAAGGAATGTATGCTTCCATGCCCGAGAGAATAACCTCCGTAATGCGCAAGGCACACTCAGATGGCTCACGGCCATGGAAGCAATAATCATTCCAGGGAAAATCAAAGAAGTACTGCCTGAGGGCCTCCCAGTCCGCGGCTCCAAAATGCCAGAGACGACGTCTCCCTGGAGGGTCCGCAGGCCGTACTGGAGCGATAGGACAGGTTAAGGTAATAAGGTTGTGATCGGAGGAGCCCAACGGAGAGAAAAGATTAACAGAGTAAGCAGAAGGATTAGTTGTGAGGAAGAGGTCAAGTATGTTGGAGCTCTCTCCAAGGCGGTCAGGGATACGGGTAGGGTGCTGTACAAGCTGCTCTAGGTCATTAAGGATAGAAAAGACGTAGGCTTGTTCACCAGGTGGATCCGTGAAAGGAGAGGAGAGCCAAAGGTGGTGGTGAACATTGAAATCTCCAAGAATGGAGATTTCAGAGAAAGGAGAAATGGACAGAATGTGTTCCATCGTAGAAGTAAGATAGTTGAAGAATTTTTGATAGTCAGTAGAATTAGGGGATAAGTAAACAGCACAGATATATTTAGTCAGAGAATGACAGGAAAGCCGAAGCCAGAGAGTGGAGAATTCAGAGGAATCAAGTTCAGGAACACGAGAGCAAGATAAGTCGTTGCGTATGTATACACAACAGCCACCTTTGGCTTTGAAATGAGTATAGAGAAAGTAGGAGGATACAGAAAAGGGTTTGCTGTCAGTTGCCTCAGACAGCTGAGTCTCCGTTAGAAAAAGAAGGTGAGGTTTAGAGGAGGAGAGGTGGTGCTCATCAGAGCGAAAGTTAGATGAAAGGCCGCGAATGTTGCAGAAATGAAGAAGAAGAGAGTCAGACAGTGGTTCCAGGCACCTCGAGTCGTCACCGGGAGAGGGGCAGACGGCGGGGGCATTTATGGTCCCCCCCCCTGGGGACTCCGAGGCTGGGTGAATTGACGCCATTTTGGTAAATTTTTAATAGGAAGTGTAGTGTGTACTGTGCCTGTAGTTTGGTGAAGATAGATAGAGAAATTTGTACTGGAGAGCATGCTGGTCTACTCTCTGTGTAACTGAGACACTGAAAAAGTTCAGCAAAGGGGGATGGTCAGGAACTAGTCCTGAGGGCTGATGAAACGGGAGCTCCAGCACTCCCTGTCATCAGCTTTCCATCCACCTCGGGAGTACTGCCCTGCTCGGCAGAGTGATAATGTTTTTGCTCCTGTGTGTGTGTGTGTGTGTGTGTGTGTGTGTGTGTGTGTGTGTGTGTGTGTGTGTGTGTGTGTGTGTGTGTGTGTGTGTGTGTGTGTGTGTGTGTGTGTGTGTGTGTGTGTGTGTGTGTGTGTGTGTGTTTTACCATTTTATCTGATGAATGCTTGAGCTATCAACATGATATCATCAGCGTATCAAGATATGGCCAAAATCTTGGACTGGTTCGCAAATGGGCATTCGGGGTCGAGGTCAAGGTCTCCAAAATGGCTGCCGAAGGTCAGCTAGTTCCATTAATATGTAGTGGCATTTTGTGAAACGTGGTGACTGAATTCCGTAGAGTTTTGTGAATTTTCTTCACATTTGGTTTGTAAGCAACTTGTAACTTGGCCAACAGCATATTCTGGCCGGCGATTAGCATTCGGCTCCCGAATGCTTTTCTTTCATATTCTCATTGGTTTATGGACTCACTAACACCTCTTCTCTAAATATCTATTTCACAGATAACACAGGAGAGTTAAGTATCGCTGTGTATGAATAATGTGACAAGGGGGAGGTGGTAGGGAATGGCCTTAACTAATGAGAATATGAGCCAGTGACGTCCAGGAGTTATGGCGGAAGGGAAAAGGCAAGGAGGAGGGAAGGGGAGGGGTGGGCAGGGGTTTAAACAGGGCTAGATTATCCATCTCCGGTCGGAATTTTGAAGGTTGGGTTGCCAGTGGGGAAGTCTGTTTCCCCATCTCGGCACCAACTCGTCGTTTCTCTCTCTCCCTTCCAGGTTTCTGACTTTCCTTTCCCCCGCCTGGCTAGATCCAGTTGGTTCCTCCCCTTCTCACACAAAACTTCCATCTGGAATGATCTGACTCAGTCCCCTGCCCCCAGCCAAGATGGTGGTGGTGGGGTGAACTGACTAGGTTAGCAAGGTCATGAAGGTTATTTAGCAACTCCACATGCAAGGCTTGGCAGAGTCTTACTGAGCGACGCCTTGCTCGACAGCTCGGGACCCGAGTTCCGATGTTTCATTCTAGCTGTTATCAAATGATTTACACTCAGTTGAGAAAATCGGTTTGTACTGAAGGAGTTTAATAACTTTTAAATCTGGTGATACGTTTTTATATTCAATCCTTGCTATTTATAAACAATTTTATTGTCGTGCTTGGGGAGGTTTTCCATCTGTAAAGGTCAGATATAATCTCCATTAACCCCTGCAGAACTTGGAGAATTTTTCTAAGGGAACTAAATGGTATGGTAGTATCAAGAATGAACAATGAAATGCATCACAGGATTGAAGGAGTTAACGGTATAGTTAAATACTCCAATTTGATAAGCGTATAATATGATGAGAGAAATTGTCAGGTTGTGAGCAACTGATAAAATGAAAAAGCCATAACTAAGTCAAAAGGATTAAAGAAGACTAATCTCTGTCCACTCACTGCCAATCACCTAACTTAATCACTCGTGGTACGGTGACATGATTTACATATTAGCCTACTCTTGCTGCTGCTAAATAATTTAATTTTTCATGGATAAACTTTCCAAACTGGAGGAGTTAGACCTTCTTGTTCCTTTATTTTGGCTTGTCAAGCCGAGCAGCAGACCCGTCCACCACTGCTTCTGTGTTGCCGTCCTACAAATACAGTGCAGGGGAAACCAGCCCCCCCCCCCCTTGTGGTAGACAGTTTCTCACCAGGATCGGATTAGCGTCCTTCCCCACTGCGAGTTGCAGAGAAAAGAGCAGGTTTGAATCCCGAATAGAGACCGCTGCTTCTCAACCCTGGATAGTTGGCACTTGCAGGCTTCTCATCAGTCCGGGGATTTAATGTAGGCTTTACTAACTCTTTCACTACTAGAGATCTTTGATGTGTTAATTCAAGTTAATTCAAGTCATTTGATGTGTATATATATATATATATATATATATATATATATATATATATATATATATATATATATATAGAACACGTTTACTCGGATCTGACAAAAATTTCTAATCTCTTTTGACTCTGTTAGTGGTATAGTGTAGTCAGATTTGGGGTTTGACTGAACAAGTGTAAAAGAAGACTTTATTTCATCCTCATAACTAAAACTCACTGAATTTCATGGAACGTGGACTTGGTATTATTGTTGTCGGATCTGCCCAGTCCAATCATATTTATATCAAACCTACCATAAAATAAAGACGGGTGTCCTTACTGTATTGGATAAAACAGTCTTGAGGTAGGGATGATCTAAGAAAGGTCACATTATGGAAGGGATTATATGATTTTTTTTTAACCCCTGTTGACCTTGTCCAAAGGTGAATTAAATGTAGAAGGAATAAAATAAACCTCATAGTACTGATGGGATTCATGGAGATTCATCCTAAGCCTTTAGCTAAGACCTCAGACCAAATATGAACTAAATGTTGCAGTGTGAATAGATCATATAAGGGGATTAATTAAGACTGAATCAAAGCCCTTCAGTACCATCTCCCATTCTGGCTGACTCAAGACGTCTGTTGGTAGCAGGAACTCAGTAAAGATGTCATCATTCTGAACAGAGTATTGGACACTTCGAGGATTCTTTCCTAAAGTGAGTATACTGTAGCACCAGTGAGTATACTGTAACACCAGTCGAGCAGGGCAGCACTCTCAAGGTGGATGGAAAGCTGATGACAGGGAGAGCTGGAGCTCCCGTTTTATCAGCCTTAGGGACTAGTTCCTGACCATCAACCTTTGCTGAACTTTTTCAGAGTTTCAGTGACACAGAGTGAGCCAGCATTCTCTCCTGTACAAGTTTCTCTAATGTTCAACACCAGACTACTTGCACATTACACACTACACTTCCTTTTCAAAAAAAAAAGGCGTCTAATAACCAAGCCTCAGGGTCCTGAGGGGGGGAGGCATAAATGCCCCCACTTTCCACCCCTATCCTAATGACGACGCAACGAGCTGCCTGGAACCACTCTCTGACTCACTTTTAATTTCTGCAACATTTACAGCCTTTCCTCTTACCTTTGTTGAGCACTTCCTCCCCTCCTCTAAACCTAACTTTCTCTTCTTAACTGAGATTCAGCTGTTTGAGGCAACTGATAGTGAGCCCTTTTCTGTATCCTCCTTCTTTCTCTATACTCATTTCAGAGCCAAAGGTGGCTGTTATATACACTATGACTTATCTTGCTCTTGTGTTTCTGAACTTGATTCTTTTGAATTCTCTACTCTCTGGCTACGGCTTTCCTGTCATTCTCTGACTAAATATACCTGTGCTGTTTACTTATCCCCTACTTCTACTGACTATGAAAAATTCTTCGACTATCTTACTTCTACAATGGAACACATCCTATTCGTTTCTCCTTTCTCTGAAATCGCCATTCTAGGAGATTTCGGTGTTCACCACCACCTTTGGCTCTCCACTCCTTTCCCTGATCCACCAGGTGAACAAGCCTACATCGTTTCCATCCTTAATGGCATAGGGCAGCTTGCACAACACAATACCCATATCCCTGACTGCCTTGGAGATGGTTCCAACATACTTGACTTCTTCCTTACAGCTAATCCTTCTGCTTACTCTGCTAATCTTCTCCGTTGGGCTCCTCCGATCACAACCTTATTTCATTAGCCTGTCCTATCACTCCAGTACGGCCTGTGGACCCTCCAAAGAGACGTCGGTTGTGGCACTTTGTAGCTGCTGACTGGGAGGTCCTCAGGCGGTACTTCTTGATTTTCCCTGGAAAGATTATTGCTTCCATGGCCGGAAGCCATTTGAGTGTGCCATGCACATTACGGATGATGTTCTTCGAAGTATGAGAGCATACATTCCTTTCTCATATTCTTTGACTAATGCAAAAAAACCTTGGTTTAATTACGCTTGTTCTAATGCAGTCCACAACAAGGAGAAGGCCTATAAAAGGTAGTAGAGTCAACCCACCCCTGGATCACATATTTTTTATATTTCTGCCCGGAATTGTGCTAAGTCTGTTCTTCGCTTTGCTAAAAATAATTTCATCTATACTAAATACTCTTAACTCTTGAACTCGAATTCTTCCCTCTCCTTCTGGCACCTTGCCAAAAAACCTTTTTAACAAATTTACCTCATCATTCTTCCCCCCTCTTTTCTACTCTGATGGCTCTGTAGTTATTTCTACTGATAAGGCATACTTCCTCCTCCTATTCCCCAATAAAAAATTCAGGTGCGGTTCTTCCATCACTTCCCCCCTCTGACTTCCTCATGGCTGACATTAAAATTTTTTCAACTGATGTATTTTCTGTCATCACTGGCCTCAGTACAAACAAGGCATATGGGCCTGATGGGGTCCTCCTGTTGTCCTCAAGAACTATGCTCTTGTGTGTACACCCTTCCTAGGTAAACTCTTTTGCCTTTGTCTATCATCTTGTACTTTCCTTCTTTCTGGAAATTTGCTCTCATTCAACCAGTCCCAAAGAAGGGTGATAATTCCCAGCCATTTAAGTATCGCCCAATTTCTTTAATATCCTGTGTTTCAAAAGTTTTCAACTCTGTTCTTAACAGAAATATTTTAAAGCATCTTTCCCATCACAACCTTCTTTCTGATCATCAGTATGGGTTCTGTCAGGGACTCTACACTGGTGTTCTTCTCACCTACCTTTCAGATTCGTGGTCATCCTCCTTTCAGGACTTTGGCGAAAGTTTTGCCATTGTACTTGACTCGAAAAGCTTTCAATCAAGGCTGGCATAAATCTTAAATTTCCAAACTGCCCTCTTACAGTTTCTATCCTTCTATCTGAGCCCTCATCTATAATTTCCTTTCTGGTCATTCTATAGCTGCTGTTGTAGATGGCCACCTTCCTTCTAGATCTATCAATAGTTGTGTTCCTCGGGACTCAGTCCTATCACCAACTCTCTTCCTTTTATTCATCAATGACCTAAGCTGTTCATCTAATCCGATCCACTCATACGCTGATGATTCCACCTTTCACCTTTCCATTCGGTTCCTGAAACGTCCACCTCAGCAGTTACTTCAAGAAACTAGAGATGAGGCTATGGCACACCTAATGGCTGACTTTGCTTGTATCTCTGACTGGGGTAAAAGTAATCTTGTTTTTAGTGCACCAAAAACTCATTTCTTACACCTATCAACCTGACAAGATCTTCCACAGGAGTACCCACTAATGCAGAGGTTCTTAACCTTTTTTGAGTCACGGACCCCTTCGAGAATCTGGTGAAAGCTATGAACCCCTCCTTTACAAAAATGCACCTAAGCACATAAACAGAGCATTTTGCATGCAATGAATATACTTTATGCTATTGAAAACTGCCTCATGCAGTGTATGACATATACAAAGTAAAAAAGAGTCTTTACAAAGAATTATGTTTGTCACTGTTTTTCACTCAAAAACTAATGGCCACTCGATGAAAAAATTAAATGCATTCAACCTGTGCAAAGTAAACAAAACAATACATTAATTCTGCTCAAAAGTTCATTTCAATGAGAGGGTTGTTGTTGTTGTTTGGCTTGAATAAGAAGATGAAATTGTGAAGTGGTCTTTGACAAGGCAACACGCATGTCATCGTTGACATACAGTTGATTTCGACTTTTCGTTTTGATAGAAACAAGCGCTGAAAACCCTGACTCACAAAAGTATGTAGTAGCAAACGGAATCAGATCACCCATAGCTTGCATTGCCAGACGAGGGTAGGCTTATGTCAATGAACACCAGAATTTAAGACTCTTCGTTTTTTTTTTTCAGCTAATGATGCCAAACAACATCACGCAGTATCGCTAAATTGTTCTCAATTATTCTGACCTTCACGGATCCCCTGAAGCCCATCCATGAACCCCTTGGGGGTCCATGGACCCCAGGTTAAGAACCCCTGCACTACTGTTTAATATCCAGCTCAATCCTGCATCATCCTTAACCCCTAACTGCCTGCTGACATGTATAGCTGTCGCGATTCTGGGTGCAGAGCGCTGCTGGGTGTTGGCATATACTGGACTCACCTTCCCACCACCCTCTGAACTTACAACCATTATCTGTGATACCCTGTGGATGCACGATTCTGTCTGTACACGGCAATGGTAGCATGAGGAGCCATGTCTTCTACTTCATCATCGTCCGATTCCACAGCACCACATGAAGGGCCAATTGCCTCATCGACCCCCGCAAAAGTCTTGCCCTTAGTGCCAGGGAAAGGGCTAAGTGATAGTGCCATTGGTCGTGTCTTGGACGACACCATGTCCTCATGGACACTTAGCAAGAGCACATCCTCGGAGGAGAGGAAGTGCTACCATGAGGTTAGCGACCTCTCTCACCCTCTTACCCCTAGCCACTCTCAGACCCCACAGATGCCTCTCAAACTCCTGCAGGAGGAGGGAAGGGCCTTCAACAGCAATGAGTTCGAGGAGGAGGAGGAGATAGATGACCTAGTACACCAGGCAGGTGAGCATGGAGCTGGTAGTCATCAACTAAATAAACACAGAAGACCCATCTCCCCTACGTTCTCGCTGCCAGCTTGCTGATGTCTCGCCCTACAATGCTCACCTACAGCTCAGCCTAGCACCTCAATGGCAGATTTACCACAATCGAGTTCTTCAGGAGTTGTATTTCCCCCATGAGCTCCATGTGGTGATACTCAGCACCGAGCATCTCCCCAGGCATGTCTCCCATCAGGTGAATTATCACCAGCTTACTCCCCCACCTCCCACACCTCTCCCCCTCCTTCCTCCTCACCCCCTGCCCATGGGCACGCACTTGGGAGTGCCTGAGCGCAGAAGAAACATCCTGCACATGGCAGATGGCCAGCTCTACCACATATGGGTAGAATCGATACCTTTGTGTGGGAAGATGGAGCTGGCTTTGAGCCATCTGTGCTGGTGATCGACAAGGAGGGAGCAGGTGTGCAGGAGGATGAGTTTTTCCCCAGGCCCTGGACTATTAGTAGTATATTCAGGGCTATTTTCACTACTGCTATCATGCAATACCTGGTGGAGGAAATAAATTTGCACCAGGCCATGTGTGTGTGGTGGCTGGACGTGGCTGCCAGCAAAAACATGCATATACGTGACTGGATACATGTGGAGGTGGGGGAGATGTTCGTACGGCTAGCCCTTACCATGTTGCTGCACATAAGAAAACATGTACTCCATCACTATTGGTTGGTTGATGAACTCGTGGGCACACCTGTCTTCGGTAAGGACGTGGCCTGTGACATGTACCTGGCCATCCTTAGGTTCCTTCATTTCAGTAGAAATTACAGACCTGCACCGAACGAAAAGTAGTGGAAAATAAGACAAGTCCCAACAATGCTCAAGGAGTCATTTGCCAGGGTTTTTCATCTATTTCAGAAAGTGGTAATTGACGAGTCACTGGTCTTATTCAGGGGCAGACTAGCATTTATTCAGTATGTGCCATTGAAGCATCACTGCTTTGGCCTCAAATTCTTTGTCCTTTGCAACTGCAAGACTGGATATGTGCTGTATGTGATAGTTTATTCGGCAACAGATGTTGATATACCTAGTAACGATCCTCACGATTTCCCAGCGTCAGTCGTGAAAGTGCTCATGGAAAGGTATTTCAACAGGCACCATATTCTGTAAACTGATAAATATTACACTGCCCTGGCATTGATGAAGTATTTACTTGACCACAGCACTGTGTCCTGTGGACCTATTAGGGCAAACAGAAAGACTTTCCCTGTAGTTCCAGCAAATTCTGAGATAGGAGCCCTTCTGACCAAGAAATGTGGCAACATGTTAGCACTTCTCTGGCATGACAAGCCACGAGTTAACAAGTTGTAAACAGTACACAAGGGTGTGTTTGTGGAAAATGGAGAAACAGACTACAGGACCAGGGGACCCATGGTAAAGTCCAACGATGTCAACAATTATAATATCAACATGTGGCTTGTTTGTAAATCTGACATGCAAATTGGTAAGGTTGATTACTTACATAAGTCCTGCAGGTGGTACAAGAAGGCATTTTTACACTTTCTTGAAATTGCTGTCCTGAACAATTTCATACTGTTCAAGGAGCTCACAAGGAAACCTCTCTCTCTACGATAGTTTGAGAGAGAGCTTGCACGCAAACTCCTTGAAGAATATTCAACTGCACAGGTGAGAGGTGCTGGGTGGGTGACAGCGACTATAGCAGACAGGCTAAGCTGTGCTGAGTATTTCTGGCAACACAGGCTGGTACAGACTGGCTGTACCACAGCAAGTCGTCAGGCCTATAGGCGGTGCCACGTCTGTCACGTGACCAAACGCCATCCCCCAGCACGAAAAAGAGACCTCATACCAATGTGCAGAGTGCAAGGTCCCCCTATACCCTAAATGTTTTTCGGAGTATCACTGAGCATGAATACTGAGCAGGTGTGTGGGAAAGTGTAAATAGTGTACAGGAATGCACAATTGTGTGTGTTTTTTTATAAATAAGTGAAATATTGCATATTATAAGTGATTTATCGTAAATGCTATGATATAAGTGTTTTATAATATATTCTACAAGTGCAATGCAGTAAATGTTACTGTTTACTGGATATTGGTGAAAAATTTTTTGGAAATACCTTGAGTTAGCCTACCTGTTACATGAAAGAAAACCACTTGTAAGTGGACCAGAAAGAAAATTACCTGGTTGGCTATAGATAATTTATTTCACTTGATACTCAGGAAAATTATGCTGAATATGGGCATCAATGTCTTTGTGATGTGAAGTACAAATAAATTAACTGTGTATAATAATTATTAGATTTTCATGATATCCCTGATTAGTACAAATCAGTCTGAATTATAGTACAAATAATTATCTCATACTCAACGATACTGCGTGAAACAGCCACAGCATTTACTTGTCAAAGTGCAGTTACCCATAATAAATTGTGATGTCAAATGCAATTATAAGTGCCCTTGTAAAGGAAAATTAAAATAATTGATGGAAGAAGTAAATACAGAAAAACCAAGAGATATTTCCTTTCCCACACACTACAGGGCATAGTGGCACTATGAAACAGGCTGAAAACCCTTTGGGTGGCCACATGGACAGGGTGGTGACTCATCCTTACGACGGTGAGTAAGGGAAAGTCGAGGAGTGAGTGGAATTTTTCACATTCTCTCCAAGGATGCCTGGGCAGTTTTCCAAGCACCACTCTGGTCAGTGTTGCCAACGCTAGCCAGTGAGGCCAAAGCCACAGCCAGTGGTGCACACATGGATTCACCCCTCAAATGTGAAAAACCACTCGTCTTCAACTCATCTTCACTCATCGACGGGACCACCAAGAGACCTCGGAATACTTTCACTGGAAAGAGGAAGAATTAATGAGTCTTATGAGTTTTTATTTGCTTCTCTAGCTGTTATAGTTTGGCAGATATTCGGATTTGAAGTAAGGATATTTTTGCCAAAATCTCAGAAGTACCCCATATGGAGTTGTTGTTGTTGTTGTTGGGATATTCTCCCCACAGCATGGTGGGGAACGGGCAAACATGAAAGCCCGTCAGGGAAAATGCAGAGAAAGGCTCCAATGAAGGAGCAAAGCACGGACGGCAGACTGGCTGACAGGGCAAGGGCGGCAGAGGAAGGGGACGATGCAATGGTGAAGAAACAGCCCGATGATTGATGAGGCGAGGGGGAGAGAGCGGTAGACTGCACTTCGCCGATGGAAGGGGCGCCGGCATGCTCAGGTGGAATCCCCAAACGACTCGATGGTGGTTGGCAGCCGGCTGCTCGATGTTCGTAGAGGGCAGAGAGGGACGAGAGCTAGGTAGACAAATCGGCGCCGATGGTGAGGGCGCCGAAGCTCAGGATCGAAGCGTCCCGACTCTGCCCTCAACCCCCATGCACTCGCTCCAGCTCTCCACAGCAGCAGGTGGATGCACAAAGGGGAGGCCCGGTCCAGGTGGTCACGAGGGCACAACCCCGGTCATGGTGGAAACGGAGGGAAGAGTCGTCAGCCGGGTAGATAAAGGGCGGAGGACCCTAAGCCTCCTGGTGGACCGACCAGGGCACTCCCTATGTTGGAAGGACAGGCCTGACCCCCTCAGCTGAAACGGCTGCTGTGGAGAGCTGGTCCCGCCGGGAACAGCGGTGGAGGTGTTGCCTCGGCGAGAGGTGGGCTGCGATTGCCCATATGGAGATGTGGGCAATGGCTGTAAACCCCCATGGCTAAGGGTTAAACATACTTGGGGTTTCATTCTCTCGGGATTTATCTTGGAAAGATCATATTACATCACTTGTAAAATCTGCTTCCAAGAGATTAGGTGTGCTGAGCTGCCTCCGTACCATCTTTATACCTGCACAGTTGTTGACTTTATACATGGGTTTTATTCACCCCTGTGTAGAGTACAACTCTCATGTGTTGGGAGGCTCCCCACATACAGCTCTTCTCAATACTGTGGAGTCAAAGGCTTTTCATCTCATTAACCCTCCTCCTTTTACTGGCTTCCTTCAACCTGCTGCACTGTTGCATCTTTATCTCTTTTCTATCGCTGTTTCAATGGTCACTGCTCCTCCAAACTGTCTGCTTGCATCCCTCCACCTTCTTCGATGGGCTCAAAGCACCCGTCTAGCAACAAACTCTCATCCTTTTTCAGTCCAACTCTCTAATCTAAGAGTTAACCGTTACTTCCAGTCCTTCATTTATGCAACAGGTCAATTCTGGAACTGTCTCTTTCTGTTTGTATTTCCTATTTCTATGATCTCCAGTCTTCCAATCGCAGTGTGTCTATGCATCTCGAAATGAACGAATCTTGAATTTTGCTCCCTTTTGTATTTTTTTTTTTCTTGAAAGGAATGGTCTGTGGGCTCCTGACCTTTGGTTCCTTCTTCCTTGCATAACAAAAAAGAATAAATGTCAAAAAATTTTATACTCTCTCTTTTCTGATGAGTGTTAGTCTAACAATGACAAATACTAAATTTAAGTAATAGAAATCTTAGGAAATTTGGGTATAATAAATACTCTAACTCACCCATAATTACCTCCTTATATCCTAGCTAGTCCTTCCTATTTGGTCAAATCATGATAAAGGTTACTTAGCTAGGTAGAGTCGGAATAACAGATGATGACGGTCTTGAGGTCTTGGTCGGTTTGCCTAGGGCTTTCCAAGCATCCTTAGGTGCAATTTACACAAGGTGCAGCTTGAACAAGCTTTAGGAACAGATTGAAAAAATGGCGAGTCTCTCTCCCCTCATAGGATTCAGAGACGCCAAATATTACTTAATTGCAATTACTTAAATACAGTTAATTACTTCATGAAATTTACAAGGAAAATACAACTTAATTTAATCTTAGCTTTAACTAAAACTAAAGCCAAATTTTCACTTTATCTATGTGAAGATGCATTAGACCTTCCTCCATTTTCTCGTCAGGACACACATCATCCTACCACACAGGCGCAGTCATGACATTGGAAAATTCCTATGTATTTACATGTAATGACAATATAGTTGTCCACAAAGGTTAAACACAGTAGCATTTAATTTATTAATAAAAAGAATTATTAACAGAACTGGAATGCAATCTCTGAGTTAAAAAAATGCTTGAATTAGTCATTACCTCTCTTGGGTTCTCCTCTGCTTTCAACAAGGACAACTATTTTAAAAAGTAAAGAGCACAAGTGCTCTGGGGGAAAATATTTCCCACAATAAAGTTGCATGGAAGTAGGAAAAATAAAGTACATGTCATCCAAGGTATGCAATATAAGTGGTTGCTGAGAGTTCACAGTGCCTCTTCCATAGTAATTCTACACATTATGCTTAACCTGCTGCGTGCCAGTGCCATTTTAAAATGGTTTGACAATGCCGCCACCAGTGCCAGTGCCGTTTTAAAACGGTCTAAAATAAAAAACTTCACTGTGACCACGTTTTTCAAGATTTGCGAGTAAAAATTGGCAGGCATGTAAGGTAACTATTCCTCTACCATTCCGCAGGCTGTCAAGGCCATACACTCACTCGCTCCCCCTCTCATGCTTGCTCTGCCTCACTCTGCCTGTGTGCCTCACCCAGTGCTGTATATAGTGATGGTATTTTGTAAATATTTTAATGTAAGTGTAAGTTGTAAATATTTTCTTGTAAGTGTAAGGACCATATAGTGAAGTCAAGTTGTAAATACCTTCTTGTAAGTGCCAGGACTGTATGTAATGAAGTCGGGTTGTACCTGTCTTCAAGTAAGTGTAAGATAATGCATTCATGGTGAGAAAAACATGCAAATTGTGATAGATGTTGAAGTAATAAGGAATCAGAAAAGAGTATTGAACATTGCTATGCCTTCCCAGCATAAATACCTGAGTATATCTTACATAGAAAACGGCTTTCTCTCACGTACGTGGTGAGCGTGAGAGAGCAGCTATAGCTGTAAATGAGTATGCAGGACTCAATAAAACTGATTTCCGAGCCTCAGTGAGCATTTTAATGGCGAAATTCGTTGTTTCCACATCGAAATCTATCATTTTAGCCAAAAAAAAAAAAAAAAGTCATACTACTTAGATCGATGGAGGTTGGTTGTAATATACAGATTACAACAGATTTTTCTAAGCTAAATAAGAGTTTAGGCACAACAAGAATATAATAAAAGACAATACTGTTGTAAAACAAAGGTTTGATTTTAGACTTTCCATAGTGAGGATTCTTCCTTAAGCTGAATTTGTGAGTATGAGGTAGGAAAACATCATAATTTGTTGGTGCTGCTGTTGCTGCAGTTGTGATTATTGTGGCTGTTGTTGCCCCAAGCTCATCGGATAGGTGAACCCGATGGACTGCAGGCTTAAGTTCGCTCTTGCAGTCCACCATCCTCCATTCAGGGGATGGGGAAGCTATTGAGAGGCGTTTGGCTTTCTAGGCAGATGCACCGCTTGGCACTGTTGGTGTCAGCACAGGAAGGTGTCCCTTTCTAGCACCAGAATGATAATATAAAATGCATTATCGTATTAAAATTATTGATTCTACGTAGTCTGTTCACTATGAGGGTCCCCCCTTGAGCAGATTGCGAGGTCTGGAGTTAGCATGAACATAAAAACATGACAATAGTTTTGTTGAAGCATTAAAAAACCTGGGGTATCAAACAGTGGTGCAGCCAAGGGGGGAGCCACGGGTGCCCGAGGCCCCCTCCAAAAAAAATTTCAACGTGTGTTCGAGAAACGAGTGTGAATCTTAAATGTCGAATATTTGTTTTATTCAGGGTGTAATACACGGTATGTCACATATTTGGAGAACTGAAAAAATATGCAATTCTGAGTAATAAGTCTTGTATACACATATACTTTTTAAGACTTACTTTACTGTAGGTACAAGACAGATATTCGAATTTACGCTTGGGGAGCCATTGGTGCCTGGACGGGTGAGGAGAGGAGGCAGGAAAGGAAGCAAGAAACGTGTGCCGCTCTGGGAAATTTTCAGTTCTTTTACCTTATGACACATTATCATCAAAATGGGAAACTCCACTACTAATAGGTTTGTGTAATTAACTAGTTAGGAGTACCTGTGGGCATGTAGGCCTACATGTGGCAGAATTGGCAAGAAAAATAAACTATCATGGCAATGTTTACCAGCCATCAGCTGAGTGTCCCTTGCTCATCACCCGCCTGCGCCATCAGTCATCAGTCAACTCTCATCAGATCGTGTTACACCAGTAACCAGTCCATACAACTTGCTATTTAGGCTTCTTGCACGCTGTAGTGTGACAAGAAGTGAAAAGACGTATTCCGTGGGTTTTCCTGGATCACTTTATTATGAAACAGAAGCAGCTGCAGCAGGCAAGTGCCGGTATATTGGACTTCATGAGTTCAAGTTCTAAAAGGTCAGTTTATGTTTAGCAAATGCATTACACTGTAGAGGATATTATTACTGCCAGCAACAATAACAAATGATAATGTCATGCCATAAGCTCTACATAAGTATAGGTGCACACAGGAACTGGTTGCCAATGATTGCTTAAGATTTTCTTTGTGATATATTTCAGGCTTTAGCTACCTGTGCCCTGTGTGGCAACCATCACTGAAGTAAACTAATCATCAATGAACTAAGTGAAATATTTAACAGACGATGGATTTTCAAAGACATTAGCATTGAGTGTGGTGAGTTGGGATGATGCGGGACACAGGGTGAGTTGGAACAGTGGGCATTGCAATGCCAAATGCCAAGACATTTCCAGTTTATGGTGTCCATTCAATAGCCCTGCCCCAGCTTTCAAATGTTGTTAATACTAGTTTTCTATAGAACTACAAATGATGCATGAAAAATGTGCAAATATGAAAGGGTAGCATTTTCATCTTTGTAGAGTTTCATTTTTGAAAATACACATCCCTTGCCAATTTTTCTCTCCCACAGTCAGTTTTAGAGCTAAAGGTCTACTTTTTGGTGGGTGAAATCTTCAATTGATATAATTTTTTGTAATTTATCCAGAAAAGGTATTTTTCCAGCAGAGCAATGCAGAAGGATTAATAGACAATAGTCTCGACTCTATCTATCTATCTATCTATTGCCAGACGCCTCAATCTCGTTCGGGGTGGCCACAAATAAATCGCCTGCACGTCACCCTGTCCCCAGCCATTTCACTGCCCCGCTCCCAACTCACACACCTCTCTCTCATATACCTCTCCACTCCATCCCTCCATCTCATCCTCGGCCTCCTCCTCCCTCTTCCCCCCTCCACCTCACTCACATACACTCTCTTCGTCAATCTTTCATCCTCCATCCTCTCCACATGGCCAAACCACCTCAGTGTATTCCTCCTAACGCTTCCTATCACATCCACATCCACACCACAACGCTTCTTTATATCCTCATTTGTCAGGCTGTCTCTCCATGTGACTCCACAGGCTCCTCTTAAATAACTCATTTCCACAGCTCTCACTCTTGACTTGTGTCCTTCCAGCAACGTCCAAGCTTCACTTCCATACGTTAGAGTTGGTATCACAACACTGTCATGTAGTAACCTTTTCATTTCCATGCTCACTTCCCTGCTTCTTATCACTGCTTTCAAGGAACCAGCAACCTTTCTTCCCTGCTGCACCCTTTCAAGCACATCACCCTTCAAAAATCCATCCTTACTCATCACACTACCCAAGTACTTAAACGTACTCACATTTTCCAATTCCTCACTATCCAACTTCATTGTACATTCACTGACCACCTCTCTCAAAGACCATCACTTTACTCTTCCCTACATTCACCTTTAGGTTCCGTTTCTTACACACTCTCCCAAACTCATCCACCAAGCCTTGCAGCTCTCCTTCGTCTTTACTCAACAACACAGTATTATCTGCAAACAACAGTACAGGGAGTTTCCAAACACCATCCTCTATCACCAGGGCCACTCCAACATCCACTGCCCTACCTTGTACCTCCTTTATTACCCCATCCATGTACAGATTGAACAACCATGGAGACATGACACATCCCTGTTTCAACCCAACCTTCAAAGAGAAAAATTCACTCAGTTCACCATCCACATGCACTGCAGCCTTCGCACCATCATACATACTGTTCACAGCATTCAACAACTTCCCATCTGCTCCATATATTCTTTATACATTCCACAATCCTTGTCTATCCACCCTGTCATATGCTCTCTCCAAATCCATGACAGCCGCATACAACTTCTTTCCCTTCTCTAGAAACTTTTCCACTAAAGATCTAAGAATGAATATCTGATCTACACAACCTCTTCCCTTCCTAAAGCCTCCCTGTTCTTCTCCAACTAAATCCTTTGCTCTTTCTCTAACTCTGTCAATAAATATCCTACCATACACTTTTCCTATTATACTAAGAAGACAAATACTGCTATGATTACCACACACTTCTTTTTCCCCTTTTCCTTTGTACAAGGGAATAATTATACCTGACTTCCAATCCTCCGGGACTCTACCTTCCTCCCAGGCCAATCGGCACATGTTCCACATCCATTCTACAGTACTACTACCTCTCCCCCATGCTTCAGCATTTCACCACACACTCCATCAATTCCTGGGGCTTTCCCCAATTTAACTCGCCCACCATTTTTATTTATTTTTTTTTACCCAGGGTGAGTTGGGACAACAATTATAGTTGTGAATTTCGTAAGGAGAAACCTACTTTTCATGCATTATATACTACTATATTTTATAGTTTGCTGTATTTATGGTGGTTTTGGGTGTCAACAAGTAAATATTACTCATTTTTAGGTCGCATGCATGCCCTAAAGAGATAAAATACCGTGATGTGTATTATGGCAAAAAAGCATATATTGATATAGTGTTAAAAGTAGGGAAAAAGAGTTGTACAACGAAATTTTTGGAAAGGAGAGGAACTGAGAAATGTAATTAGCCAGTTTCCGATGATATACTGTATACTGATGATGATTTTCGGCAGTATTTCATTTGTGGACCTGTCTTATTAGCAGAAACTGTACCTTTTACGATGCAAGAGGTGGGCAAAGCCTTTCATGGTTATAAAATGCATAATTTTCAGTGAAATTTTTCAGCATAAATAGCTACAGGCAACTTGGTGGAATATGTACAGTGCAGTGCGTCCTTAAGTGTGAGGCGTGGGGGGGGGGGGCTAGGTTTATGATAAAAGAGTTGTGAGATAGGGTGGGATTGGAGTGCATTGGTGTTGTGATGAGAAAAGGTAGATTGAGATGGTTTGGGCATGTGGACAGGATGGAGGATGATAATGGGGTGCGGAAATTGATAAGTGCTAATGTTAGGGGTAGGGTTGCGAGAGTTTGACCGAAAAGGACTCGGGGCAAGGTCACTGAGTGACGTCGGATGGCTCCTTGTTTAACCTGTTCAGAAGTGTGTGATTGTTTGAAGTTATGTTTGTTTAGTATGTTGAGGTAATAAAAAATCAGCTAGATGGGTGATTTTGCCATACATCAACTCAAATGGTGAAGTGCAATGTGTTTATAATTATATTTCTCATGGATAGTCATTGTGGCGCCCCCCGATTTATATTTCTGGCTGCGCCCCTGGTATCAAAAATATTGTGTAAACAACTTCCTCGTCGTACGAAGATAAAAATTACTTCCACTGCCTTTGCTACAAGAGATCTCTCCTAGGCGTAAAAAATCGTCTGTAGTCAGAAAAGGACGTTATGGTACTTGAAAAATGACTGAAGCAAGCCCTTCATCACAAGATTCTTTCCTCTGCAGAATTATATGGCATGTATATAGCGAGAATAGTATAAGAGAGTGCATCATGATTTCGATAGGATTGTTGAAGAGTTCTTTTGTAAGCTGGATAAAGAAGCCGAGACGTAATAAAAGTAAAATTATGAGACCCTTCATCGTGTAATAGTGGTTAAACTTCCCCTTTTCCATTTCTACCATACATCCTATTTTATATTCCTGCCACTGGTTTCCACCCTTCCCCCGTCCTCTCGCCTCCCCTCATCTATAATCCCACTCTCCCCTCCGCGTCCTATAATCCCTAACCCCCGTTCCTGGCTCGCTAGCGCTGGCAAGCAATTAAGAGCCTAAAGGTGCCGTGCCGGGGCTGCAATAGTCATAGTGTGTGCAAGAATGTAAGCATTAGAACCCGCTAACATTCATGTGAAGGCAGCCCGAACTTTATGCTCACACGGTAATGGATTCAGCATTTTGCTGGTTTTGAGGACAGAACCTCATTTAACCATTATCTTATGGTTAGAACAGTGCTAAATTTATATAGGCGAGGGAGACCTTGCCCTGTAAAGGGTTTAAGCTTATCGTACTTAACTGTTTTCTAAGCCGGCGCCTCACTTAATTATTCCATTCTTGCTACCACCCGAGGGTACTGCTCACCTGAGGGAGTCTCCTACCATTTAGACTCTAAAGCAATAGTTCCCTATGGGGTCATGGTGTGTTTCTATATCCAGTGTCTCCCGAGACACTGGATATAGAAATTCACGGTTTACCTCATGGGCATAATTTATGGGGAATCCTTTTTTCCGCCAACCTTTTCGTGAAGAATGTTCTCGATAGCAGTGCTAAACTAAATGCCAAAATTTGAAAGTGATGTATCCAACAACGACGCACTGATAAAGAGAAGCTTGAAGGATATACGAGGATGATATTGGATTGGTATCCTGTTATCAGCCAAGTGGTTCTCCAGGTAATTTTGCTCTTGTCTACCTATTTTTATGAAACAAAATTTTCCAAGATGAACATTGCATCAAAGCCACATAATCGACTCTAATTGGAAGATGACCTATGCTATATCCTTACTGTGATTCAACTACTTATACTCCAGATTGTAGCCTTAATGGAAGTATATCCTTGCCACTGAGTTTTTCTATGAAATTTTCTAGTGCTATTTTATTATTTTTTTTCTGTTTTAGATGATTATATATGGGACACAGAGGTTGCATTTGGTTTGGGGTCTAATGAATGCGAAAAGTTGGGAACTACAAACAGTCTTACTTTACTGTAATTAACACCAATGTGATTAGTTGGCTTCTTTTTTTCCTTAATCCTGTTCCAGTGTACTTGATTTGCTCACGTATTTGATTTTTACCTCTGAGACAGTGCGGATTCTTACATACAAACCTGTACCTTGTAACTGCTCCAGATTATTGAGTCATGCGGGTTCCCCTTTTCAATCGCAGCCTTTGTGTGTCTATGGTCTGGTGCCTAGCAAGTCTGATAACTGCCCTACATACAAGAGGCTGAATCATAACTGGAAGGGAAATTTAAGTTGTATTAACACGTCGTTTTTGCACATGTTTCCATATGTATGCCTCAAGTCAAGCTTCAAGTGTTGATGGATATAGGTGCCTTTATCTTCATAAACACTGTCACTAAAACTGATCACATCTTCGTATCACGAAGTGCGGTAGCACTCCGTAGGTAGGAAAGGCGCGGGTTCAAACTGGCGTCCCGAATTACAGATTATAGAAGAACTTGCGCAAAAAACAGTCGCAAAGCTTAATTCTAAGCTTATGAACTAAAGGACCTTCGCTATTCAAGTACAAAACTACTCACAAAGTCTTGCTAACCTTCGTAGGGGTCGGAAAATCGAACAACAAAAATATCGATTTTGTTCTTTCTTTCTTTCTTTCTTCTTCATCAGTCATAACTCCAAATGAAAAAGGCTTACGCGAGCGTATCAGTTACCAAAACGCTGCTTGTCAAGTGTAGGTGTTTCCGTTCATGTTTAGAAAAGCATTCAGTCTACGGTTCGCGAGTTACGGCCTGAAAACCGCACCACGGTCACCTGGAAGTACGCCATTTTGCGTAAAACTGGTTAACCACAGCTCACCTTCAGTTAAAGAACGTACTAAAACACTTATTTTCACGAGAAGGCACCCTCTTTTTAGCCTTTCAGTATGCTATGCTTGTAACAATTCAAATCTAACACTTGCTTTATGCATAATTATACTTCCACAAAAAGATCATCAACAGAAAACAGAAATTTTCTTCTGGAATTATTGTTAAGATGTAGGAATGGCAAAAGTGCATAGATAAAAGAGGAAAATTAATAGAAACGTGAGATCATTCCAGATGGGCTTTTTCATCTCTTATCTGTGCATTTTCGCCACTCCTACTTCTTAACAATCATTTTAGAGGATATTTTTTTTCTAGTGTAATTTTCAGCGTCCAATCCAATATCTTTTACATAACTCTGCCAATGCACGAAGTTGAATATGGCGATTTATTTCTCCAGCACCTGAAAGTGTGGCTGCTAAGAAAAACGCCCAGCATTACCACAGACTACATCATGAAACATTGAAATTACAAATCTAGGTCACTCTCTCAGTCATTGGTAGCCAACAAGCAGGCTGAGGTATGGAGACTTTACGGGTCTCGTGGCTGGCCCGTGGGTCAAACCATTGACCTTTCCTTTCCAAATCGAATGTCCTTCCAGTTACGAGTACACCACTAACAGTACGTAAAAGAGTGCACATTTCTGTTATTTTGGCGAACTTCAGCCAAGCCTCCAACTTGAATCCTGAAGACACTTAGGGCTATAACGGTTATAATTCAGCTCGGTTATTTTTATCACCAATAAACACTTGGTTAGCTAAAACAGATTAATTCGGGAAGCAGTGGGTATAGGCTATGACTCCATGGTATTGTCGGGTTAAGCTTTGTCTGGTTTCGTTAGTTTTGGTTACGCTGTTAGGGATAAATTTTGACCAAGCTGTGTTAGGTTCAGGTTAAATTAAAAACAAGTAGCTTACAATAATCCTGGGAATAGAAAGTTAAAAGTACAATCATTTTGGGACGAGAGATCCAAGTCTTTACTGATAGTGCTCACATTTTGAAGGCGGCGGCGGCTCAGATTTAATGCCTATCCACTGCACGATGGACATTTATTCCTTTCTAGTAACAACGTCTCTTACAGTTTTTTTTTTTTTTCACTTTCAGATAATTTTATGCCATTTAAGAGAGAATTTTTCAATTATTAAGGTTAGATATAGCTTTCAGTAACTCCTTTATCCCCATGAATCTGAAGTAAATCGTCAGACGAAGAGAGAGAGAAAAAAAAGACGTATTCTGGGTGAATGGGTTAATGCTGACAGGCTATATTTTTTGTTCTCAGGAAATAAGGCACTCGTCCTCTATCAGACGTATTCAGTCTAGTCAGTACAACAAGCATCCGTTCCATCAGATATATATCCCATTAGTCTCACACCCACATCAGAGCTTTTCATCCATCCATCCATCCATCATCCAATCCTACGTTGCCCCATGAGGAGCGTAAGAGCCCGGGGCTAGGCAAGTTGGTCCTGACATTTAAGATGAGAGTGACCAACCTAACTCATTCCTGAGTGGCATTATGTGAGCAATAACCCCAACCATCCCTTGGATATAAACCTTCACCGGCTAAATCCGATTGGAGTGTTGCAATTACCCACTAAACCACCAGGCGTCATAATTTAGTTATGTGGTTACCACCCAGTGTAGTAAATGGTTTCCTGGTGAACAGGAAACCATTTGGCTTGTCACTCACTGTAGACACACCCATAGGCAGAAGGAACAGGAAAGAATGAAAGAAAGACAAAAGAGGGAGTGTAAAGTAGTAAAATATATCATACAGCAAACAGTAAATTATCAAGGTCTACGTCCGATCGCAGTTGTTTTTTCTGTATTTACTGGTGATATATTGGTGCAGTTCATGATTATTACGCTGATTTCTTCAGTATGATGACGCCTTTCAAAATTTAATCCTGCTGCCTCTAACCTACATTGCTAATGGAATAGACGAATAATTTATAGCGTGGAAATGTTGCTGGTAAAGCATGTCAAATGATTATCCGATGAGGAGGTGTTACGAAGCCTAAAAAGTCAATTAGAAATATTCAAACCTAAAGCTTCTTTTTCAGCAAATTGGATATTCTGGCACAGCATGATCAAATAAATAGATGATAAAGAGGTGTTACGAATCTCCCACGACGCCAACTAGAAATAGAGCCCTAAATACTAAAAATTCCTCTTTTCTCAGAGTGAGGCTACTGACGCGGTATGACAAAATAAAAGCCTGAGATATTACGGAATCTCCCAGGCCAGACACAGAGTGGCAAAACAAATCACTGAGGAAGAGGTTTGCAAAATCTTCAAATCCAGCTAGAAATAAAGCCCAAGATCCTGAAATTGATCTCTTCTTAGTCTGCTCGTCGTGACAAATAAAATCGCTGAGGGGCCGAAGTTCATTAATAATCAGAGCCCTCAATCCCCATTTCAATCAACCTTTTTTAGACTGGAGCTACTGGCACGGCACGACAAAGTTAACCACTAAGGAGAAGGTGCTCCGAAGCTATCTAGAACAGTGGCCCTCATTCCTACGACTTCTTTGTTCTCAGACTGGAGCTAATGACACGGCATGAGAGAATAAATCACTAAGGGAGAGGCGTTACGAAACCTCCGAAGCCAGCTGGAAGTGAAGCCCACAGATTTCATTCTTTCTTCTCAGACTGGAGCTAATGACGTGACTTCGCAGAATAACCAGCTGAAAAGGAAGCATTATGGATCTCCGAAGCCAAGTAGAAATAATATATAGCCCTTAATCATGAGTGTCCTTTCTCCTTAGACTAGAACTACTGACATGGCACTTCAGAATGAGTCGGTGAGGAGGAGGTGTTACGAAGCCAATTACAAATCTTCCCCTCATTCCTAAAATTTCTTTCATCTCAGACTGGAGCTACTGGCGTGGCGTGGCCCATACCTTGGACGTGGAGCTGCGTGCTGCCCAGCACTTAGTGTCCGCCCTTGCTGTCCTGCCGCCCATGCCCTCAGACCACAACATCACACAAGTCTACTCCGCATCAGCCACACGTTTCGTTAAGGGTTAGTGTTGTGTCCTCTTGTTTCATCTCACTCAGTCTATCATTTTACTTCACTTAGCTGCACATTACCTCACTTAGCCTCAGTCATCCCACTTGAATTTCATTTCACCTCATTCAACCTCCCACCACCTAACTAAACTCCTCACCATATCATTTCACCGCACTGAAGTTTTAATTTCACTTCAGTCACCCTCTTAGTTTACTCATTTAACTCTACTCAGCCTTCCACCACCTCACTTCACCTCAACCCTCCCCAGTCTCCCACAGCATAAGAAGTTCTTGTTATAAATTAGCTTTATTTATTTTTTTTTTTTTACATTCTCATTGCCGTTAAATCAACAGGAAGCAAACTTGATGAAGTTCCTCTGTTCGATGAAAAGCTGCCTGTGATGTTCCCCTAATTTACATTACCAGCTGCATGGAGAAAATTATAATAATATGGACTATGTCTTTGATATAAAGGAAACTGCTTGCAAATTATAAGCATGGATGAGTTTCTTGTTAGCCTTTTTTTAATACAAAGCTAAATATTTTATGTAGGTAGCTCTTACATGTCTTTTCATAGGCCACTGTATATACAACAATCTTTTTCTTTCTGTCAACCGTAGTATTTCCATATGATGGGAAATACAGTGCATTACAAGCACTTGTTGGAAATACCTTCTGCTCTTTAAGTAATTTAGGCCTCCTTCAGGCAGATAAAAACTGTATACTTTTGGCGAGAAAAATTTTTTTATGCTAATTAGCTCAAATTAATGTTTAAAATGAAGTTATATAGTACTGGCAACATGGTGAAGAGTATTCATTATGACAATTCAGCAATATCATTTTTATAGTCTATAAAAAGTGACCTGAATATATTTTCCCACTGTCTCATGTGTTGTGGTGATGGCTTAGTGTGCTGGTGTGAAGTGTACCGACATTTTAGCTGCTTTGTGAA